>NC_074712.1:6727745-6940245 GCF_947242115.1 Biomphalaria glabrata
AACCACTCAGCCACTTCATTCTGATCGATTTGACTCTCACTGGATGGATCCTTACAGCGAGCGCCTATGGTCCTTGGCTACTTGCAGAACCAGAAAGATAAATTCTTAGGTTACTTGAGGCGAGTTTTGGACAAAAAAAACAAACTTTAAATCTGACTTCATCGCCTTGGTATTTCTAAGGTCGGAACAATGTAACCCAAACAACGATTCACCCTCCGCCTCTCCACGGTGCTTATGTATGCAAATGTATTTACCTTTAACTTTAGCTATCCATTAGTCTGCTGGACCGTTGGGGCGCAATGCAAGACTTGTCGACCGTCTTTCTCCATTCCTCTCTGTCTTTTGCCTTAGAACCTCTTTCAATGGCAGGCCCGTCATTCTTTTATATTGTCCTCCCATCGCTTTCTCTGTCTGCCTCTTCTTCTTTTCCCTGGTACTGTTCCCTGAAGGAAGGTTTTTGCGAGCCCCGAAGATATTGATATATGGCCATAGATTTTAAGCTTGCGTTTTTTCACGATAGTTAGCAGGTCAACACGGGGGTCCAATCGCTGCACTAACCCTGTTTCTAATCTCTTGGTTTGATAGCGAATATCGTTACAATATAACATACTACTCACCCTCAGCAGGAGTCAAAGAGTCCTACCCTGAATAGATTAAAAGTAATTTGCATAAGACTATATAATAGATATAAACCAAAGATTATTCAGGACCACCAAAAGTATGGCTTGTCTCTCAAGTACAAGGAGACGGCATGAAACCCCAAGTTTACAAATGACGTCACACTAAATCAGGACAAAGCGACATGGAAAAAAAATTTGCTACACAAAATATAATTACTGAAAATGACGTCATAGCATCTAGAATGTTATTTAACCTTGGTTAAGCCAATAATAGAATATGCATCCTCCGTTTGGGACCCCTCAACTCAAGAAAACATTAAAAAACTGGAACAGACACAAAATAGAGCAGTGAGATTCATAACAAACGAATATTCACATTTGACTAGAGTAACACCTTTAGTAAAATCACTAAAGCCTTCAGGACAGAAGACTCAAAAGTAAAGTAGCAATCATACATAAAAAACTGAACCATAATCTTCAAATACAAAAACAAAATTTAATAAAAATACTCTGAAAAACACAAAGATAAAGGCACATTCCTCGTTCCATATGCTAGGACAAATTTGTACAAACACTCCTTCTTCCCTAGTGCTATTAGAGCATGGAACGGGTTGCCTGAGCTAGCCAGGAAAATCAGTGACTTGGCTGAATTTAAGTCATTGGTTAATATGCATGACTAAATGCATGACGCGTAGGACGTAATCATCTTCTTTTTTGAAGTAACGTCTGTATTATATAAGATAAGATAAGAAGAATAAAGAGTTGCTAATTAAACCTATCTATAGAAGAAAGAGACACTCTCAATGTGTGTACATTTTTACAAATAAACTCAACCCCAAAACCAACTGCGACAGTATCCCCGATGAAACTGAGCAAAGCGCGAACTGTCATAGAATCTCACAAGAGGCAAAGACGGCTGGAGAAGAAACGCGCTTTTAGAAGTCTGGTCGTCAATCCGTAGAGTTGCTTTAAATTTCAATTAGCTCTTAATATCATGTACATATTGATTTAAAAAAATATTCCCTAAAGTTAAGCGCTGCCTCCAGTAAAAAACAACAACATTCCCTTGAGTTGTTTAATATTGCAGATTTTTAGTGAAACTTTTGCAGTGCAACTTCTCAAATGGTTACATTTAAACATGTAATTTAAAAGTTCCTGCATGAAATCTAGGAAAATATAAGCATAATTTCTGTAATGCTCGGTATTTTTATGGCCTATGCATAAAAGTTGCTAGATCCATCTACACTATTTGTTACGAGATATCTAGGTTGCAGAAATTTCCTAACAAAGTAACATTTTGGATTAAATATTTATTATCCGTGGTGGCCACATTTGAGTTTGTATAGTAGCACAAACTTTTTTTGTAATCTTGTATTGTTATTGAATTTATATCAATCTATGAGACAGTCAATTGTTTATCCCTTTTAGCGCTACATAAAGAAATGTACTTTTTAATAGTTGACTTTACCAAATGTTTTTTCTTCAATACATTTATTCAAGTCACTCTTTCATGGAGGGTGGAAGGACAGCTGATCTCAAAAATGGCTCTAACGATTTTCTCAGAAATGTAACAGTTGATGTATATCGCTGAGAAAAGAATTACTTGCTCGTTGGTCACATGGGGGAAACTCTAGTTTGACTGTTATAATTTTTAAATTAAAAATAATAAAATGTAAATTTGGCTAGAGACTAAATCTAGGTCTAGATCCTACATCTGTTTTGAAAGGACTATCGCGTTCTTGAAATGATCATCGCGTTCGGGAATTTCCGAATGTAAGTTTTTATTGTTTCGAGAATTTAGTAAATTAATGCTCAGGAAAATTGTAAGCATTGTCGTCTAAGTCTAGATATAAATGTTTATCATTGGAATATGAAAATGTGTACTAGGTCTATACATTCACTTAACCAGGATTTTTTCTCGGGGGAGAAGGGGAATAAGGGCGGGGTAAAAATGTTTTAAAATCTAACATTCATAATGTTTAAGAGAAAAACAAGCTCTCAACAAGTTGCACAAAGGATGTTTTGCCTTTTTTTTTGTTTGTTTGTGTTTCTCTTGTTCTTCTCCAGACTAAGCTTAAAAAGACACAATTAAAAATTGGACAGCCTTACTCCTATAACAGCACGACGAAACAAAGCAGTATCAAGGGAAATTTTGATATGGTGAAATGTGAGAACAGACAAGACTTCAGGTAAACAATGGAGTATTTTACATTGATAAGTATCTCTTTATACTCGAATAGTTTGTCCTTTAGCGGCCCACGTAAATGGAATAGCCGCTATTACGTTTGTGTAAAATGTCCGTCTGACGATCTGTCCGTCCGTCACATTCAGACTTAAAAAAAAAACAACGTATTTGTAGTCTAATAGTATCAATTAGGTCATGTAATTAAATTTGTAATAGTGAAAACACTAAACTTAAAGACACTTCAGGACAGAAGAATAAAAAGTAAATTAGCAATAATACATAAAATATTGAACCATAATTTACAAATAGGAAAACAAATTCTAATGATATATTCAGAAAGAAAAAGATAGAGGCACATTTCTTATTCCATACGCTATAACAAATTCGCACAAGTGCTCTTTCTTCCCTAGTGCCATTAGAGAATGGAGTGGGTTGCCTGAATCAGGCAGGAAAATCAATGACTTAGCAGAAAATAGGTAATTGATCAACATGCATGACTAGATTGACAAATGAAATGCGTAGGACGAATACATATATATATATATATATATATAGCCGTTGAACAAAGAAACAGATGACTTAAAGATCATCTGCCCTATAGATCGTAAGGTCTTTAACTTCCCTTTTTTCTTCTTTTTTTTCAGCCACTCGAATACGTTTGTGAACATACATTTTTATGACATGCTTGATCATGACCTAGTGAAGGCTTGTCTAGAGATTAAAGATGAACAGTTTATGATCCAGTGGTTTTCCAGCTTGGACGTTGTATATTTTGAAAATATTTTCTGCGCTATTAGTTTTGTAAGTATAACCTTATTCATCTTTTCAATGTGATTGAATCTTTAAAAGACCATCTTTTTTTCTAGTTTTTATTATTTTCACACAAACATAACACACTAAAACTCATTTCTTTTAAATATAATTAAAAGATTAATTAACTTAGATCTAGAGGGGTCTTAAGACTTTTTATATCTTATTTCATTTAATATTCTTTATTACAATTTATATTGAGGGACGTGATGGTTGAGTGGTTGACAACTTGGCTTCCTAACCTGGGGCCCTAAGTTCGAATCTCGGTAAAGTCTTGGATTTTGAAATTCGGGATTTTTATGTCGCTCCTGAGTCCACCCAACTCTAATGGGTACCTGACATAAGATGGGAAAAGTAAAGTCCAGTGTTCGAATCCTGGTGAAGACTGGGACTTTTAATTACGTAATCTTTGGGCGCCTCTGAGTATACCCAGCTCAAATGGGTACCTGACATTATTAAATACTAGTCGTTGTGCTGGCCACATGACACCCTCGTTAACCATATGCCACAGATACAGATGACCTTTACATCATCTGCCCTATAGATCACAATGTCTGAACGGGGGACACCCAGCTTTTGGAAGTTTTGCCTATGAATTTGCAGCCTAAATAGAGAAATTTTGAAAACAGAGATTTTTTTTTTAAATCTGCTTCACTTAATAAAGCGTATTAAACTTGTAAACTTGTAAACCCAACCTAATTCGACCCGCGGGCCATTTTTATTTCCAACACTCGTGTAGCGGGCCACATGAACAAAAAGTAGGCCTAAAAAAAAAGATATTAACTTGAAACCCGTAGATCCTGTTCTTCATTAATTAATGGAATATTTGAAATGTATCTTTTTTTCCCCGCTTCAGAAAATGGCTTCATTTCTTTACTTAAAATATCAGTAAGATTGTGCTTCATTTCTGTGCTTAGAATATGAACAACATTGTAGCTAGCTTTACATCCGAGTCACTTTTCCTGTCTCTTTTTGGTAAATATTCCCATCAATCCTGCAATTTCTAAGCTTAGTTTAACAATCTTTTATTTTGCGGCTCAAACCAAGAATGCCGTCATATTTGTTTCATAATGTCGTTTAAATGTTGTTGTTTTTTTTTTTTGAATAGCGACACTTTCTTTATAAAACAAATATGTTGGTTTATTATCATGTTCCATAAAAAAAGTAAAGAACCGTGTCACTTTTCCTGGTAGTAAACGTACATTCTACACTCAGATACCTATTTCATAAACGCACAAATGTTAAATGTCATGGAACTTATCATCAGGAGAACAATAGAGGGCCCTAAGCCCCTAACGTAAATAAAAATACATTTTTACAATTTTTTTGGGGGAAAAAGGGGGGATTTTCTACACCTTGTGCCGACATTTCGGCGGGCCGAATGGACTTACGTCGTGGGCCGGATCTGGCCCGCGGGCCGTACTTTGGGCATCACTGGCTTATATGATTGAATTGAATTAATTAGGAATATCTTTTGCAGAAAAAATATCTGATACCATCAAAAACTGTTTCCATTGAAAGCTGTACCACTATGGCAGCAGACGAACTTCCTTTATTCATCTTTTCAATGCTGTTGAATTTTAAAAGGACGTCCCTGGAAACGGAAAAAAATCAGAAGGCAGAAGGAGACCCACTTTTAGAAACTTCAAAATGGCTTGCTCCTGATGTAAGACACACACATATATATATATATATAATGCGTTGTTTTTAAATAGGTGCCGGTACTCATTGATGAATTGTCTAATTTTAAACTACCAAAAATTTAATAATAAACGTCAAAATTACAAGAAAAGTAATATTTTTCTCCACATTAAAAAAAAGTGACTGTATATATATATATATAATCAATAATAATCTTTACAAATACAATTTTTAAGCTCAATATTATTAGTGTCAGTGTCTACTAAATTAGACATCGCAGATATGAGCAAAGATTACAGTGAATGTGTTCTCACACAACCTATAAGAGGCCACTATCGGTCCATTGTTCGGTTAAGAATAAAAGCCCCCCCCAAAAAATAAAAAAGGCAAGTTTTTTTGTTTTTTTTCAGCAAGTTTTAGAAACTTTAATGTACACTTAAACAATATGCGATTTTTTCCCCTCATTTTACACAAAATGAGCATTTAAAGCAGCATCTCATTATGGGGGTCTTGAAAGGGAATGTCAATTAATTTTTCTATGACTAAAATGTGTACTTGCAATATTCCATGAATATAGTCAGTTATTTTTGTGTTTGTGTCAAATGGTATGAAGCAAGACTGTCTGCTCTCTCCAACACTATTAAGTATGATGTTCACCACCATGCTCAAGGATGACTTTCGCGAAGAAAGTGTCTTAGGAATACCATATCACAGAGGCGTAGCTAGCAATGTGCCAGTGGTGCGGGCCTCACGGGGCAACAAGTGGTGAGGGTTATCACACTTTTCTCCATTTTGTATTAAGTTCCTATTTCCATTAGTTTTTCAGTAAAACCTACGCATTGATAATGTTTTAACAAGCACACATTTATGAATTGAAAATGTAAACTTATGTTTTATTTATGTCGCTACTTGGTTAATATTTTACAAAACAAAAAATAAAACTAAACAAAACTTGTATAACGGATTACATCAATTTAACTAGATTTCTTAAACTTTTCGAAGGCAGCCAACTTTAAACTCTTTATCTCCGTAATCCCTTTCCATGATCCAACGGATATCATCATTTTGTTAATTTGTTGTTCACTTTCCTGTTATGATTAAACTTCCAGATCTTTGTTTTCAGAAAATATTTTATTTGGTATAGAATTAAATGGGAATGCATGCTCTTTTTATAGTACACAAATTAATGTTTATAAAACAAAAAAAAAGTTTAATTTAGTCGAATTAACGATGTCAATTAGGAATCTGGAGAAAAAGAGTAAAGCGCCTACTTCTTTTGAGGCGCACGGCACATGTTGATACTGTTACGAATCTCACTATCCAGGCTCTCTGCAAACTGCACCTTACACCACCAACTTAAAGAACTTGACAACTCTGGGCTCCAAAGTAACGTAACACTTTAATAGTTGAATAAATAACAGCCAATACTGTACAATTGGCAACACGTACACTGTACAAATATCTCTCCGATAACACCGTTCCGCCGTATCAACTCTTGCACTGGCCTCTCCGTCTCGTTCCGGGCTTGCACTGGGTTCAACAGTTCAGGACTGACTTCACACACTAGGCTCGTTGTGTCGGACTCGATCGCAGACCAAGATCAAGACGCCGTTCGTCTCAACTGTACTTGATAGTACTCCGCACTGAACTGTCGTAATGCTCCGTACAGAACCACACCGCTGAACTGTGCTGTAGTCGACCGGACTGTAGTGAACCGGGCTCTGAACCCCTGCCGTGAACCGTGCTGTATTGAGCCCCTTTTCTCGACTGTCTTGACTGCGTCGCCTCCGCTCTTATATAGGGTCCCTACTGGCCTTCTCGAACCGGACAGAACGCCGCTCGACGTTTCTAGGTGGTCAGATGACTACAACTCTCGTGACGCTCCTGAGCTCTGTTCACGACGTCGATCCTTCCCGGACCGCCGTCGATCCTTCCCGAACCGCCGTGTTGACACTCGTCTCGGCTGACCGTCGTAACTCGTCACGGTTGACCGCTCGTCTAGCGCTGGGCTGGGGCGATTTGCGTCGGCTGACTACACACACACCACTACCCCTCTCTGTGCCACCACCAAGTTTATAACAATACTTAATTGTTCGATGTGCTGATAGTATACATCTATTTGGTTATGATGACACATTTTTTTTTTCATTTATCAGTACTCTGGCTTCATCTAGATCTAACATTAATAAATAAGCCTACTGAATCTAGATCTAGATAATTGACGTTGATTATTTTCGTTTCAATAAAATTCTTTTAAAATTTAGTCATTTCGGAAAATAGTAACATTTGTTCGTTCATAATCAAAACTAACTGTGCTTTCGTTTAATTATACCTTTTGTAATCTTGATTACAATCAAATTAGAAATGAATGAAATTTTATTTTTAAATTACATTTATTTACTATTCTGTTTATTATTCACCATTTTCATGTCGCATACTTTAGTGAGAAATTGAAAAGGAAGGCGAAGCATGGATAGAGTGTCGCGGGTAGGATGTAGTGTGACCTTTTTTTCTGTTTCACCAGATCAGGAATTCATTCTCGGGGCAGTCTTTGAGAGATCACAACGCAACTAGTTTTTTTTTTTCTGTATTTACAATTTATAACTAACAGGCTGGATAACTCGTGTTTCGCACAATTATATTATTGAACAAAGAAAGCGCTAATTGGGATTTGACTGCAAAGACTTGGTCAAAATTGGTGTAACTGACATTGAAAAGAAATCATTTTTTGCTGCATCGCTATTAAAAAGTGTAATAACCTTTTTCTGTCTTCGGAACAACTCCAACTTTGACAGTGAATGGAATTCTGAAAATCACGAACATGATGTCTGGTACATTGAAAGTATGATGAAATTTCAAGTCACAGGATTCTTACTCGAGCCAAGTTTGTTTCGCATCTCAGCCATATGTCTCACATTTGTCGATAAACCACATAGTAATTCCGATGACCTTTGGTGACTCATTCAGTACCAAGAAGGCAAGGTGGCTGAGTGGTAAAGCGCCTGGATTCCGAACCAGGTGTACCAGGTTCAAATCCTTGAGCAAACTGTTTTTTTTTTCAGAGTCTTGAACCCACCCAGCTCTAATAGGTACCTGGCATTAGTAAACGTAAAAGCGGTTGGTCAGTGTTCTGGCCACCCTCGTTACAGTTGGCCACACAAACAAATGAACTTTACATCAACTGCCCTATAGATCGCAAGATTTGAAATGGAAATTTGACTTTAATGTACTATTCTGTGCCAAACGTTGAAATCCTGACCAATAAACTAGCATATTTGGAGCACCAACTGTGCAGATACCACCTATATTTTTTAACTCTTTCTCTCCGTAATTATTTTTTTAACGTTCCGATAGAATTATTCATTTTGCTCATTTGTGTTTCACTATTATACCCTGTTAGGATTAAGCTTCAATAACTTGTTTTTTTTTATGGAATTAGGAAATGTTATATAAGGTATCTAATAATAGAAGAATGCATGCTCATTTTATATAACACAAATTAAAGTTTATAAAACCAAAAATTAATTTAATTTAATGGGGTCAAATCAACGTTGATAGGTCATTTAGGAGTAAAAGAGTTAAATAATTTCTTTTTTACTTTCCACCCCCAAAAAAGAAACTATCTTTTTCATATACATCATTTGCTGTTGTAGTCGTTTCATGAAGTTTGCTAAGAGGAAACTCGTCAAATAGAATTGTAAGATGATAACCACTTCAAAATATTTTATCGGTCAAGGTAGGGCTTTTACTTTGAGGCATGTTGGCCAGTTGTATTTTTTCGAAATATAAACACAAAATATGAAATTTATCGAAAAACCGTTAAAACCGTTAATTTCGTCAGTTTCCTGTGTCCAGCTTTTTAAGCCCATGATGAATATTCAAACTAACATTGTATGGAATTGTAAAAAGCGTTATCAAATTTTAATAACCTTTTCATTAAATCATCCGATTCTAGAATTTTACCCAAACAGATTAACTAACGTCGGACCCGTAGGGGCCACGCACGAGGTTATGTTTTGTTTGTTTGTATTTTCAACAATAACGTCGCTATGAAGCCATCAATTTGTTAATTGACTTAAACATATAGTGTAGTAAATATTGTCGACATGTTTGCTTACAATTTTATTTTATTGTATTAGATAGTCCATCTTCTACGGTACACACATAAACACAATATTGGTTTAACTCTTTCTCTCCGTAATTTTTTTCCACGTTCCGACGGATTACTTCATTTCGCTTAATAGTATTTTTTACCCTGTTATGATTAAGCTTGAATAACTTTGTCGTTTGTTATCACAAAGTGTTTTATTTACGTCTAGAATGAAAGCAGAATGCAAGCTCTTTGTGGGTAACACAGTTTATAAAATCAAACAATAATTTAATTTAATGAGATCAAAATCAAAGTTGGTATCGTCATTATGAGACAAAGAGTTAAAATATTTAACAATTGTCAAAAATCGAGTTTTTCAAACACTATATACTATAAAAGTATCTATATCAAAGTATTTAAACTTCAAATTCAACGAAAACACTATGTAGAGCAGGGGTTCTCAGCCTGTGGGTCGCGACCCTTTTGGAGGTCGATTGACGATTGCCAGGGGTCGCCTAAAACCATCAGAAATATGGATTTTTATTGTCTATTCTTATAGTGCTGTGTGGGTGGGGGTCGCGGCAGAGCGGGTGATTTTAATAAGGGGTCGCCGAGCAAAAAAGGTTGACAACCGCTGATGTAGAGCATAGGCATGCTTATCACAGTACATATGAAAACGTTCAATTATTCTGGAGATAAAATATCTTTAACGTTTTTTTTTTCTTTTTTAGGGTAGACAACTAGAGATAGAATGTGCCAGAGGAAAACAACTGAAGAAGAATAACTGCGTCGATTATACAAAATATGACAGTCAAAATTACATTTCAAGCTTAGGATTTATATTAGAAAAAGAAGATGTTAATATAATTACAAACAGATTCGGTGGAAATAATTCTATTACACAAGTTATGGAAACCATTATCTCACAGGTGATGTTAATAGATTTTTAACGACCCCAGAAATTGGAATAGACTGTATTAGATTTGAGTGGTCTACCCGTTCCTCTGTCCGTCCCGTTTAGATCTCGTAAATTAGAAAATACATTGAAAATCCTACATTATGATATTTTAGACAATTCAAAGCTCTGATGCATCAGCTACTCTTTTTATTTTTTGAAAGTGAAAATTTAAATTTTTAAAATCAACTATGCAAGCAGTATTTTCATAAAAATACACCATTTTTACAACTATTCGCTATTAATAGTAACAAACACGGGAGGCAATTTAGTAACGGACGCAACCATTTACCATATTTGTAACACATTTATGCAAAGATTTTAGATTTTTTGTTAATATTTTTAAAAATTGTATTGCAGTAGTAAGTTCTGTCAGTCTAACTAGTATATTTACAAAAAAAGGTTTACTTTTACTTTTATAGAAAAAAAAATTTAATATACATATAAGCGGAACAAAATTTAAAACAACAATTAATAAGTAGTTTTTCATATTATCGTGTGCATTGCTGTGCTGCCCGTAGCGGGAATTCACATTTTTCTTCTTTAGGCTTTGAATAAGAGATTGACCCTTTACAGAACAATTAGATCAATTAGATAATCATTATATGGCATCAGTTAGGCCAGGATCACATCGAACTTCTCCTTCACTTTCATCTATCCCTTGGTCTGCTGGACTGGTCTACTTTCTTTCTCCATTCTTCTATATCTTTTGCCTTTGAATGATTTTCATTCTGCTATTCTATCTGAAAATATTGAAATCTGCCTTTTTACCTGCCTGGGTGGACTACTTCGGGGGTCTATTTTAATGTTGTATTTTATTTGAAGTGTAATAGTTGGACATTTTATTCAAGTAATTATATGTCATATCATTACAAACAATGTAAATTTCATCTTTTAGTATGGGATTTGAATGGCCGTGAGATAAAAGAGCCTTCAACTACATTGTCAGTAGCTTGTGGCTCAGAAGAATTTACATTTGAAAATAACGTATAATTTTCTCTCCCAGAAGCATTAATAAAGTCAGGTGGTAGGTGATTACGTAGAACTACCTTTCATGTATACGAACTTACTAGGCTGACAAGCTTCATGTGATCAAAGCTTACGATGTGAGGTGCAATGTATCCTTCTTCACCAAAGTATCTTTCTTCACCAATGTATCTTTCTTCACCAATGAATCTTTCTTCACCAAAGTATCTTTCTTCACCAAAGTATCTTTCTTCACCAAAGTATCTTTCTTCACCAAAGTATCTTTCTTCACCAATGTTTTTTTCTTCACTAATGTACCTTTCTTCACCAAAGTATCTTTCTTGACAAACTACCCGTTAGCCATTGGCCAAATAAACAGATGACCTTAACATCATCTGCTCTACACATTGCATGGTCTGAAATGGGAACTTTGCTTTTTTTTTCTGATATTTATGCTTACATTATCGAAACCTGTATATCTTATCGGATCCGACTAGCAAAAGCCTGTTTTAAAAATACATTAATAATATGTTTTATTATATGTAACAACTAACTATGTTTTTTTTAAATAATTGATCATTTCATCAAACAAGAAAAGTTGCTTTATTATACTTGATATATTTTCAGCTGATAGTCAAACTACAAAGTTTCTATAATAGCATTATGCAACACTGTGTACATGTTGGTCTTGCAAAGAACATTTCTAAATTTGAAGACACTCCATATATATTTTCGGTCAGAATGATTGTCCAAATCATTAATGCAACGAACTTTCTAAGAAGGCAATTCGAATCACATTTTATTACTGAAATATTACTAAAAGAATTACTTTTAGAGGGTACCTATATAAATATAACATTAAAACCTTTTGTTATAATGAGATTGACATGTTTTGAGAATACTATGACGATTTTTAACTTTACAACTTTTGTGGATACTGAAAATCTGTGCACTGAAAACTTTACTAATGTAGATATTGTGACTTGTTTTGAGAGTGACATGAAGAATATAGTTTACATAAACGAGCTAACGTCATGCAGTTATGTGCGTTTGAACACAACACAATATCAGGTGGTTGTTGACGAGAAAGCAGTTCCCCCTAACGTAACAATAACAATAGACTTTAAAGTCACTAAGATAAAAATAACAGAGAATAGAGATTTGATCATGGTGAATGTGGATACAAATGAAAATCTTGATGTGTGCGTTGCCCTGTTGGATAGGAAATTAAAAGAAGTGAAAGACACTGCGAGACTTGCAGACCATTGCAAGGAAACTCTTTGTATGGTTGAAAACATCTTAACCTTGCTCTGTTTTCTCATCTCAATTGTATGTCTACTACTGACCTTGTTGACATACTGCATGTTTCCGGTCTTGAGAACAAATGCTGGTGTAAACAACATGTTTCTCAGCTTTAGTCTTCTCTCGGCACAAGTCTCTCTGATGATTAGCGCTTACACGTAAGTTTAATTTAAACAATATTTACCTTTACCTATCCCTTATCTGTTGGGCCACCATTCTAGATTTGTCGACCGTCTTTATCCTTTCCTCTCTGTGTTTTGCCTTAGTTAGAACCTCTTTCAATGACAGGCCCGTCCATTCTTGTACGTTGTCTTCCCATCGCTTTTTCTGTCTGTCTCTTCTTTTTTTCCTGATACTGTTCTCTGAAGGAAGGTCTTTGCGAGCACCGAAGACCTTGTAATATGGCCATAGATTTTTAGCTTGCGATTATTTTTTTTACGATAGTTAGCAGGTCATCATGGGCTCCGATCACTGCAGTAACCCTGTCTCTAATCTCTTGGTTTGGGATGCGGTCTTTAAATGTAATACCAAGGAACCTTCTGTAGCATCTCGATTCCATTGCTAGGATCCTCCTAATATAAAGCATGCAAAATTTACAAACTTAAAAAAAAAGAGCTTATCTATTACTAATATTGAATGATTACAAAACTAGTCATTGATTGTTAATCCGGTACAGTAAATAAATGTGGAAAATGTAAAGTTGATCCGAGAAAAGGTTTGGGAGAACAAAGAGGCACAACTATCTAAGGGGACAAAACTTAAACGTATTTTGTTTTATTTCTTGATACTAAAGTATTAATTTACCAGTAATTACTTGACTAATGGGAATATCCGCTATTGGTTATATGCGGTCTTTCTTTCCACCCATCCTATTTAGAGCTTAGAAACTTGAAAAGCAAATTAAAATAAGACATCTTGAAATTAAGACATCTTGAAATTTTAGACCTTTCAAAATTCTGATGCAATAGCTACTTTTTTTCTTTTTTGAAAGTAAAACATTTAATTTAAAAAATTAACTATGCAAGCAGATTGTTCATAAAAATACACCACCAATTTAGACGAATAGCTCGTAGCCAAGTCTTACAGACCTGTTCCAACTAGCTATTGTTCTAAACTGCCCACATGTTGTGACGTTGCAGGTCGGTTATCAGGCCTACTATAACAATTAACTCGATAAGAACATTACAGATGTACATTGTTACTTTGGTTAAAAAGAACAAATCTCCCCAGTATAATAATTTGGAAAGCACTAGTGATTATCCCTAATTCAATACTTCTTGAAAAATGTTCAATACAAATTATTTTGACATCAATATATATATTTTTTTTAAATGAGGTATGGGTTGATAGCGATTGCTTTGAGATTAGACAACTTGCAAATACATGTTGAAAATGTATATCTTAAAAATAAATAATCTCAAAACAGGAAAAAGATGTTTATTTCTCAAATGAAAAAAAAATTATAAAATATTTGTATTAAGATTATGCAAATTACTGAAACTTTATTTTTATTTCTAGTTCTGCTCCCAGTATTCTATGTAAACTCATTGGTGTTATGACGCACTTCCTGTGGTTGTGGAACTTCTCATGGAACTTCATCTGCAGTTTTAACATGGTTCGAGTTTTTACTGTCAGTATGGGAATGAACAATCAACGAGATATGACTCATGGTACCTGGAAATGGTTGAGTGGTTCATTCATTTTACCTGTCTTAGTTGTCAGTGCAGTTTTAACATATAACCATTTCACATCACAAGGAAGAGAATTCGGTTATGGTAATGAACAGTGTTATATAGACTCTCCTTTATTAATTGGTAAGTAAGATAAAAAAAAAATAATAAAACAGATTTAATTATTTTAATCGTAGAATATGCTCTTCGTTAACTTTTTTTAAAATCATATTTCTTTTAGCACTAAAATAGAGTGAAAAAGAATAAAAAGGAGAAAACTATACAGAGAAATGTTGAACCGGTAAAATGGTATAAAAAAGGAAGGAAAATAAAGACAATGACATAAGTCAGAGTTTGAAAAAAAAAATTTTTGCTATAAGTTGATGAACCTAGATATTAGATTATAGAATGGTAAAATAAGACAAATTAATATTAATTAGAGTATATATATATATATATATATATATATATATATATATATATATATATATATATATATATAATATATTTATATATGTATATTATATCATGGGCATAGTCAAGACTTTTTTTCAGCGGCGATTTTTTCTCTCCTCCCCCCCCCGCCAAATATATATATATATATATATGTCATGGGCGTAGCCAGGATTTTTTTTCGAGGGGGGGGGATTGGGAAAAAAATATGTGTGTGTGTGTACATAATTAATCTTTATTACATTCTGACCCTTTCGGAAGACGTTTAATGTGCCCTAGAATAGATTCTTCTCGGAGTTAGTGGGAAACGTGTAGACTACCTGCCCTTGCTAGCAAAGGGGTCTGGGGGAGCTCGCAGTGCTCCCCCAGCGCGGGGCGAAGCCCCGCCGCCGAGCACTATTTCTGGTCTTGAAAGCCAAAAAAATGCATATTCTGAGGTATCTACAGAGCATTTACCTGCTATTAAAAAGTTTTATTTCAAAAACCTAATGTGCTATTCTTACTGACTTAGACCCTCTCGCGCCGTTCGGCGCATTTTCTGGCAAGCTGTTTCCACAACTTTTATTTTGCGTAATTCATGTCCCGCAAAACCTCATGCGACGCTCTGTCACAACCTTACTAAGGGGTCGACTCCCAGTTCGGCATAGGATTTCTTTGATTTAGTCCCGATCTCTATGACTGACTCCTAAAATCTGTCTTAGCCATCTTTGTTGAGCCACATTAAGTGTTTTTCAATTTCGGCAGAAGACTATTCACACTTTATTAATGGGGCCCAAGCCACTGGTAGAAATTTGTAACCTTTATTGACTACGCTCCTGGAATTACATGCCTGTATTTCGCTTTAGATTTTATATCGAAAAGGAAAGTTTTTTTCGTCAAAATCATCTGTTGAGGGGTTTTAAACTACGCTCATAGATTTTATAGTGTGTAATTTGCTTTTTTTTATATTGAATAGGTACTTTTTAGCTTCAAACCCCAACTGGAAAGGGGGGGGGGAATTAAACTCAAAACCCCTTTGGCTACGCTCATAGACCTTTTAGTGTGTAATTTGCTTTTTTTTATATTGAAGAGGGGGTTTATCGTAAATTTTGGAGGGGGTTTTAAAATCAAAATTTTCCTTAACTCTGCTGTTGGAATTTGTGGATTTTCGTTTCCTTTTTTTGTTTTGTTTTATAGAAAAGGGCGATTTAACTGCAAAAACCTCTGTAGGGGGTTTAAAACTCCATTGTTTGTGATAACTTTGATCAACGTCTCCTTCTTTCTTCCTTCCAGGACTCACTGTAGCTGCTCCATTGTTTGTGATAACTTTGATCAACGTCTCCTTCTTTCTTCCTTCCAGGACTCACTGTAGCTGCTCCATTGTTTGTGATAACTTTGATCAATGTCTCCTTCTTTCTTCCTTCAAGGACTCACTGTAGCTGCTCCATTGTTTGTGATAACTTTGATCAACGTCTCCTTCTTTCTTCCTTCCAGGACTCACTGTAGCTGCTCCATTGTTTGTGATAACTTTGATCAATGTCTCCTTCTTTCTTCCTTCAAGGACTCACTGTAGCTGCTCCATTGTTTGTGATAACTTTGATCAACGTCTCCTTCTTTCTTCCTTCCAGGACTCACTGTAGCTACTCCATTGTTTGTAATAACTTTGATCAATGTCTCCTTCTTTCTTCCTTCCAGGACTCACTGTAGCTACTCCATTGTTTGTGATAACTTTGATCAACATCTCCTTCTTTCTTCCTTCCAGGACTCACTGTAGCTACTCCATTGTTTGTGATAACTTTGATCAACGTCTCCTTCTTTCTTCCTTCCAGGACTCACTGTAGCTACTCCATTGTTTGTGATAACTTTGATCAATGTCTCCATCTTTCTTCCTTCCAGGACTCACTGTAGCTGCTCCATTGTTTGTGATAACTTTGATCAACGTCTCCTTCTTTCTTCCTTCCAGGACTCACTGTAGCTGCTCCATTGTTTGTGATAACTTTGATCAACGTCTCCTTCTTTCTTCCTTCCAGGACTCACTGTAGCTGCTCTATTGTTTGTGATAACTTTGATCAACGTCTCCTTCTTTCTTCCTTCCAGGACTCACTGTAGCTGCTCCATTGTTTGTGATAACTTTGATCAACGTCTCCTTCTTTCTTCCTTCCAGGACTCACTGTAGCTACTCCATTGTTTGTAATAACTTTGATCAATGTCTCCTTCTTTCTTCCTTCCAGGACTTACTGTAGCTACTCCATTGTTTGTGATAACTTTGATCAACATCTCCTTCTTTCTTCCTTCCAGGACTCACTGTAGCTACTCCATTGTTTGTGATAACTTTGATCAACGTCTCCTTCTTTCTTCCTTCCAGGACTCACTGTAGCTACTCCATTGTTTGTGATAACTTTGATCAATGTCTCCATCTTTCTTCCTTCCAGGACTCACTGTAGCTGCTCCATTGTTTGTGATAACTTTGATCAACGTCTCCTTCTTTCTTCCTTCCAGGACTCACTGTAGCTGCTCCATTGTTTGTGATAACTTTGATCAACGTCTCCTTCTTTCTTCCTTCCAGGACTCACTGTAGCTACTCCATTGTTTGTGATAACTTTGATCAATGTCTCCATCTTTCTTCCTTCCAGGACTCACTGTAGCTGCTCCATTGTTTGTGATAACTTTGATCAACGTCTCCTTCTTTCTTCCTTCCAGGACTCACTGTAGCTGCTCCATTGTTTGTGATAACTTTGATCAATGTCTCCTTCTTTCTTCCTTCCAGGACTCACTGTAGCTACTCCATTGTTTGTGATAACTTTGATCAACATCTCCTTCTTTCTTCCTTCCAGGACTCACTGTAGCTACTCCATTGTTTGTGATAACTTTTATCAACGTCTCCTTCTTTCTTCCTTCCAGGACTCACTGTAGCTGCTCCATTGTTTGTGATAACTTTGATCAACGTCTCCTTCTTTCTTCCTTCCAGGACTCACTGTATCTACTCCATTGTTTGTGATAACTTTGATCAACGTCTCCTTCTTTCTTCCTTCCAGGAATCACTGTAGCTGCTCCATTGTTTGTGATAACTTTGATCAATGTCTCCTTCTTTCTTCCTTCCAGGACTCACTGTAGCTACTCCATTGTTTGTGATAACTTTGATCAACATCTCCTTCTTTCTTCCTTCCAGGACTCACTGTAGCTACTCCATTGTTTGTGATAACTTTGATCAACATCTCCTTCTTTCTTCCTTCCAGGACTCACTGTAGCTACTCCATTGTTTGTGATAACTTTGATCAACGTCTCCTTCTTTCTTCCTTCCAGGAATCACTGTAGCTGCTCCATTGTTTGTGATAACTTTGATCAATGTCTCCTTCTTTCTTGTGGCCGTTTACAAAATTTACAGTGTCCGAAGACTTCAGTCCGATTTTCTGCCCAGCACAGCTCCAGACTTTACAATGACCATCTACATCAAGCTATCTACAGTGACAGGAATGTTCTGGATTGTGGCTGTTCTGGCTGAATTCTCGGATAATAAGATTTTCGGGTAATAATTTTGAAAAGATAAAGACGGCATTTTTAAAACGTTGTCTCAGTTGTTTTATTAAAAAAAAAGGATGCCATTCTTTTCTAAATCCTAACCCTCGTATTAGCTTAGTTCAATGAACTCTTTATGTTGTCTGTTGTATTTATGTGTATTTTTCTGTTGTGTTGTCTTTATATGAGAAACGAGTCCTTGTAATCATAACAAATTTCCGTAAGGATCAATAAAGCAGTCTTAGTCTTAGTCTTAGTCTTAAAAATGTCGTTTTTAAACGTAGCGTTGACACTTTATTTTACAAATGTGAGTAGTCTGTCTGTCTGGTAAAAAGTTTGAACACGTTATTTCTCCTAAACTCATTATAGGATCAAGTTGAAACTTTGCGCATTTATTCATTGGCGTAGACAATACACGAATCATTAAAAAAACTAACCAATCAGTCATTTGATTATTGGTTATTAATTATTTTATTTGACAATAAGGGAAATTAACTCTTCACTATTCTCAGACGTATGTTAGGTTTTGTCCCTTTAAATATTTCTACACGTTATTTCTCTAACACCAGTTCTAGGGTCAAGTTGAAATATTAAATAATTGTTTATTAAACCTTACAAAAACATGAATCAACTAAAAAATTAACTAATCAGTCAACTAATTATTGAACTACAATTATTTTGTTTGATATTGAAAAACTGAAATAATTTCTACAATTTTGAGAGATACAGTCGTAAGTGTTGACTTCTTCCCCTTTTTTTTGTATTATATGTTTGCAGTATTTTTACTTTTTTATCACAGGTTTATTGCTCTTGTACTAAACGGACTTCAAGGACTGGCCATATTTTTAGCCTTTGTGTGCAACAAGAGAGTTGTCACTCTTTATTCTTCTCTTTGGAGACGTCATCATGCTTAAAAATATATATATATAAAAAAAACAATAATTATCATTTTAAAATCATTAGTATTAAAGGGAACCTATGTTGACAAGTGTTTCTGCTTTAAATGAAAGATATTTTTTTTACGAGTTTGTAACATTACAATGAGAGTTTAAAAAAAAAAAAGTTTATTTTTTTGTTATAGTAAGAAACAGTTTTATATTATTATATTGTTACGCTTTTCTCTACCAGGCCTTCTGTAAAAACTGCTCAACACAACACATAAACTTGACCACAAGAGTTTCAAATAACAATGGGGCGGTTTAATAATTAAATACATCAACAGCCAATACAACATAATTGGTTACACTAACTTGAAATGTTTTCTTGCAAATAACAGAACCGATTACTAAACACTACAAGTGTCTGTCTGCTTCTAGGACTTGTATAGCTACATTCTCGATAACTCACTTTGTACCGCACTGTCTTTATTTCCTTGCTGTCCTGGACTCATTGTACCGCACCGTCATTATTGCCTTCCTGTCTTTAGTGATGGGCAAAAGCTAACTAAAAAGTTGCTAACTTTTAGTTTAACTAAATAAAATTAGTTAAGGCCAAAGTCTAATTAAAAAAAAAAGTTTAGTTAAAATCCTAGTTTAATTATTTTTTTTTAGTTACAAACTAAAAAGTTTAATTACAAATTTTACAAACTTTTTTAACACACATACTAATAAATATTTAGATCTATGTAATTTGGAGAATAAAAATAATGAACAATAGAGAGGAGAATAAACTAGAGGGTGCACAGGTCACTAGAAAGCCTTTTGACCTTTACCCTATAATGGCCGCTATTCCCGCCAATTCAAGGTATTTGAAAGGCAAGAAAAATAAACGTGTTCATTATATTTCTAGCAAGTTTCGCTGCTTGATAAATTCTGATAATTCCTTGCTTCTATAGATCTACATTAATTCTGCTTTTTATTAATTAAACACCAGTGTGTTCCTGTATAGCTGCAGGCAAAGAATTTTGCTTTACTATAGATCTAAAAGAAATGTCGACTCTTTTTATTTTAAAACTTTTTACTAGATAGATCTAGAGCTAGAGTCTAGTGACGTCTAGTGACTAGTCTATTAGTATTAGTCTATTAGGCCCACTACTATTAGATCTATAGTATAGTCTATATTTAATTATTTTAGTCTTAAGTAGATTCTAACTCTTAGTAGTCTTAATCTTAGATCTAGATGTAAATTTAAAATTATAAGTCAATAATATAGATCTATTAATTGAAATCTATATTACTTTACTTGATTAGACTAGATCTATTTAGACTATTAGTTTAGAGATTCTACTATTCTAGAATTAGAGTCTAGATCTAGATATATCTAGATTACTTATTATACTAAGACCTAAGATGCATAGATGATAGATCTATAATGACTATAATACTAATAATAGTCGGCACTATACTAGATCTAATACTAAATTAACTAAATCTAGACTAGATCTACATCTACTTCTATTATAATTATACTTATATCTACTATCTAGATGTTATATTAGATCTAGATCTAGTATTATCTACTAGAGTATATAGATCTAAATACTCATATCTAGTTATAATCATAATTATAGTAGAGTTAGATCTAAATCTAGTAGTAGTAGTAGTAACTAGTATTTCTTAGATTATTTTTAGATTTAAATATTAATTATTTGATCTAGGTCTAGTAGCTAGATCTAATTTTAGATCCAGATTATATTTCTGATCATTTCGTTTGTAGAAGATATTAGATCCAGAATATTCTAGAATCTAGAGTTAGTTGAGTCAACATGCAGTTTTATCATTAGGCTAGGCCTACTTCTAAAGGCAACTTATATTAGAACATGGACAATTACTTCTAATTTCTTTCTATACTAGTATCATTCTAGTGATTCTATTAAGATCTACATCTATCCCATTAAAGACATTTAAATCTTTTTTCATGTGCACAAATAAATGTTTATTACATTTTGCTAAAGAGATTGGTTGTGCTTTATATTTTTAATGTTTGGGTGTTTCGTCCTTAAAAAAGGTCAAAATAGTTAGTAAAAGTTTAACTAATGTTTCTTAGTTTAGTTTAACTAATTTTTTCAATTTGTGATTAACTAAAAGTTTAATTACTTTTTTTTAGTTCAAACTTAGTTTTAGTTTAACTAAAAAAAATTAGTTTAGTTCCCATCACTACCTGTCTTGGACATCTTGTACCGCATCGTTCTTATTTGTCTTGCTGTCTTGGACTCATTGTATCGCACTGTCCTTACTGCATTGCTGTCTTGGACTCATTGTATAGCACTGTCCTTACTGCATTGCTGTCCTGGACTTATTGTATCGCACTGTCCTTACTGCATTGCTGTCTTGGACTTATTGTATCGCACTGCCCTTACTGCATTGCTGTCTTGGACTCATTGTATCGCACTGTCCTTACTGCATTGCTGTCCTGGACTTATTGTATCGCACTGTCCTTACTGCATTGCTGTCCTGGACTTATTGTATCGCACTGTCCTTACTGCATTGCTGTCTTGGACTTATTGTATCGCACTGCCCTTACTGCATTGCTGTCTTGGACTCATTGTATCGCACTGTCCTTACTGCATTGCTGTCTTGGACTTATTGTATCGCACTGCCCTTACTGCATTGCTGTCTTGGACTCATTGTACTGCACTGTCCTTACTGCATTGCTGTCTTGGACTCATTGTACTGCACTGTCCTTACTGCATTGCTGTCTTGGACTTATTGTATCGCACTGCCCTTACTGCATTGCTGTCTTGGACTCATTGTATCGCACTGTCCTTACTGCATTGCTGTCCTGGACTTATTGTATCGCACTGTCCTTACTGCATTGCTGTCTTGGACTTATTGTATCGCACTGTCCTTACTGCATTGCTGTCTTGGACTTATTGTACTGCACTGTCCTTACTGCATTGCTGTCTTGGACTCATTGTACTGCACTGTCCTTACTGCATTGCTGTCTTGGACTCATTGTACTGCACTGTCCTTACTGCATTGCTGTCTTGGACTTATTGTATCGCACTGCCCTTACTGCATTGCTGTCTTGGACTCATTGTATCGCACTGTCCTTACTGCATTGCTGTCCTGGACTTATTGTATCGCACTGTCCTTACTGCATTGCTGTCCTGGACTTATTGTATCGCACTGTCCTTACTGCATTGCTGTCCTGGACTCATTGTACTGCACTGTCCTTACTGCATTGCTGTCTTGGACTTATTGTATCGCACTGCCCTTACTGCATTGCTGTCTTGGACTCATTGTATCGCACTGTCCTTACTGCATTGCTGTCCTGGACTTATTGTATCGCACTGTCCTTACTGCATTGCTGTCCTGGACTTATTGTATCGCACTGTCCTTACTGCATTGCTGTCCTGGACTTATTGTATCGCACTGTCCTTACTGCATTGCTGTCCTGGACTTATTGTATCGCACTGTCCTTACTGCATTGCTGTCCTGGACTTATTGTATCGCACTGTCCTTACTGCATTGCTGTCTTGGACTCATTGTATCGCACTGTCCTTACTGCATTGACAAGTCACTGGTTTTCCTGTCTAACTCAGACAATGTATTCCATGCTCTAATATCACGAGGGAAGAAAGAGCATTTGTACAAATTTGTCCTAGCATATGGAACTAGGATGTGCCTTTATCTTTGTGTCTTTCTGAGTTTTTTATTAAATTTTGTTTTTGTATTTAAAGATTATGGTTCAGTGTTATATGTATAACTGCTACATTACTTTTGAGTCTTCTACCCTGAAGGCTTTCTAAATTTAGTGATTTTACTAAAGGTGTTACTCTAGTCAAATGTGAATATTCATTTGTTATAAATCTCACTGCTCTATTTTGTGTCTGTTTCAGTTTCTTAATGTTTTGTTTTTTTTTTTGAGTTGAGAGGTCTCAAACAGAGGATTCATATTCTATTATTGGCCAAACCAAAGTCAAATAACATTAATTATCGATATTGCGAATTCTGCTCATAATACATGTATTTGTCTGTTTTAGAAAATGAAAAATCCACATTTCAATACCTTTTCATATTTAAAAAAATATCTGATTGTGACTGGTGACATACAGAAATACAAAGCTAATAGAGGTCTTACATACTACGTTGGCTGTTGAAAAAGAAAGATAATTTGAAACATTTCTAGCAGTCCCGAAAAGGGGAATAGACGCAATTAGTTTTGTGTGGTATGTCCGTCCGTCCCGTTTAGATCTCGTAAACTAGAAAAGATATTGAAAATCCCACATCATGATATTTTAGATCTTTCAAGGTTTTTTCTTTTCTAAAAGCGAAAAATTTAATTTTCTAAAATTAACTATGCAAGCAGTTTTTAATAAAAATACACCGTGTTTACAACTATTCACTATTAATAGAGGGGTTTTAACTTTACAATCCCCTGTCGGGAAATTTCGCTACTAACCCCCCCCCCCTATATAAAACAAAAAAATAATGCTAACGAAAATCCCCTAAATTCCAAGAGCGTAGCCAAGGAGGATTTTTCGAATTTTTTATGATAAAGCCCTTCTCTTCAATATAAGACTAAAACATACAATAGTCACCAGATGCTGTGCGTGTAGTCAAGAGATTTTTTGTTTTGTTTTAAAGCCCCTCCAGATGACTTAAAATTAAAACCCTCATTCAGAAGGGCTTTTGGTTTAAAATCCCCTCCAGCATCACAAACAAAGAGATTAGAGACAGGGTTACAGTAGCCATTGGACCCCATGTTGACCTGCTAACTATTGTATATAAAAAAAAAAAGCTACAAATCTATGGCCATATTACAAGATCTTTGGGGCTCGCAAAGACCCTCTTTCAGGGAACAGTACCAGGAAATAGAAGAAGAGGCAGACAAAGAAAGCAATGGAAGGATAACATTTTTAAAAATGGACGGGCCTGTCATTGAAAGAGGTTCTAACTAAGTCAAAACACAGAGAGGAATGGAGAAAGACGGTCGACAAATCTAGCGTGGTGGCCCACCAGACTAAGGAATAGGTAAAGGTAAAGATTAGGTATGTACATACAATTACAGTTACGTCAACAATATTTAATAGCATCAAATATGTAATGCGATCTCTATTGTGCTTTCCACCTTTTTTGAAACTTTTTGTTGCTGTATAGAAGTGAGACGTCTGAAATAGATATTTCCTTCACACTAATGATATAAAGACATAAAACACAATTTCAACAGAATACTTGTTCTTCTTCTATAAAATCGTCTTTTTTTGTTTGTTACAAAGTATTCCAAACATGAAATTACACATTTTAATTAAAAAATATAAAGTATTATGGCTATTTCCTTTTTCTTACAGAAGTTTGTGTGACTAATTGTTTTATTTGATGTGATTGTTAATCAACAAAATCCAGTCGATTCTGGTTTTATATGATGGAATAAAACAAATCTTTTAGCATTCGAGTTTCAGCTAAGCTTATGTCCCAGACGTAACGCTTATGTGTACGTGCCTGGAGATCAGACTATGAGGCAGCTCAGGTGCCAGAGATGTCACTGCGACAGACCGACTTGTGAGATCTACGGTCGATGTTGTCCAGATATATCTGTTCCGGTCCATGAACTCAATATGCTGTCAACAGATAGATACCCATCAACAAACCGTAATGAATTATCGATTTTGAATTGCCAAAAGAAAATCAAATTAACTTTAAAAATAATGTTCCAATCTTAGGTTGCTATAGTTTTTACTTCATACGTATGTGCTGAAGTGACTGTAAAGAAAATCTAACTAAAGTAGGTTATGTCATGAAGATTAGCCCCAAACGTTAAATAAACAAGGCGTTTATGTCACAATTCACAAAACGCTAGGAGATATATTCTACAAGAATCTGTATTGTGCCTTATGTAATAATGTCGAAGTGGTAAAGTTGTGTGTTGTTTAGCCTATTTTCTATCTTTTATTTTAAATTTAAATAAATGCCTTTATGTTGAAATAAATTGTGTAAATGTTAGAAATAATAAATTTAAATAATTAAATTTAGATGTTTGTCTGATATCAATTTATATATATATATATATACAAAAAAATTGCAATGAAAGTTTGTAACCCACTAAATGTCCGCCAATTCGTCATTTGTTTATGAGCAATGCAGGTTCAAATATCTTCATCACGAAAATGAGAATCTTAAAGTATAAATTAGCAACTAGTATAGCAGATTTTATGTCACTGATTAAAATGAATAGTTATAGATTTAAAAAGTAATTTGTGTAGTAATCTCGAAACCATTGTGGTCTGGTCGGTCACGAGAGGGACGAAATTTAGAGAAAACCGTGGTCCGGAGGGCATTCATGTATGATGAACCGTACACTTATGAAAGTGTACGATCCCTAGCCGACAGCCGATTGTTGGCACTTTGGTTCGACGCTTTCGATAAAGGCTTCTTAGGCAGCTGAGTAGACCAGACTGAATAGATGCGTTTAGGGGCCATCCTCATATGAGAGCCAGGGGGATTTTCCAATTCTACTCCTCCCCCCACTGGTTGTTGGCCTTCTTTGGGAATCCTGCATTTTGCGTAATATTTAATATGTAATTTTAAAACAAATTATACCCATCATTTGGGGGCCCCCCTCAAACGTAGGCCAATGGGATTTTCTATTCCCCCCTACCCACACCATAGCTACGCCACTGGTTATTGACCATCTTTAGTTGTAGAACGAATATGATTCATTTCGTAGAGCAACGAGATGTAAACCTGGGCATTAGTTTTGGTCGGGTCTACGCAGCAGCCACCTCTCTCCCACTTCTCCACACAACCGATGTGTTTGAGGAACGGAAAACATCCGATGCATTTTGTCACATAATCCTAAGGACAAATAATTATTTAAATAATAAGTCTGCAGATGAAACATGAGAAGAAACATTAAGTTATTGCAAGAGTCAGACAAAAGAATATATCAAGTCACTACAAATGTGAATTTTAACATGACATTAGACATTGGTAAACACAAATTAAACTGAACAAATTCAACTTTAAGGCCATTAAAAATATGTCGGTTAAAAACATTGAAATAAACATTAATACATTTATTATGATTAAATGTACGAAATTTCACGAGGATTTGCCCTGTATTTAAAATAGCTTAAAACATCGAAGCACTGTGATTAAGATATGATGCACCTTTACCACTCTCTAACTAGCTCTCTGCTTTGTGTCTGTGGCATTTTACGTAAAGTGATATTAGTTTTGCCCTTTGCAAATTCTATTGTGACTAAAGAGGTCAATCCTTGAAACAAAGCAGCGGTCACAGCTTGGGCATCTATAATAAACAGGCGCTATTGCACTTTTACCCTTAATTTTACTTCTAGTGTGTTATCCATCTGCAATTGATGACCATTCCTTTATGCTCGCTCTCTTTGTGGCTCTTTTTCCAAACTGTTGTTGTCGATTATGAAGATCTTCTTGTCGCGACTGCATACATCATACTGCATAATTCGGCTTTCCTGCCTTCGATTAAATCACCATACAGAATGTCCTAGCCAAACAACTACTTCAAATAACAGCTCGGATGTCATGGCAACCTAGTTTTCCAGCACTTCCTCATTGGTTATTTTATCTTTAGATCTTATTTTTAATATTCGCCTTAAGCGCTATGAACTTAGGAATTCGTAGTTAGCAAGATATTGTACGACACATTTATCAGCAGCCGTGACATGGTGCCCATGGCCTTGGCTATCCTGTTGTTGATGCCTTTATCCAGTAGAAGATCATTGAAAATGATGGGTCAAAGATAACAAAAATGGTCAACAATTTACAGTGTTTGACAAGAAATATTCCCTAACAACAAAGTGTTGCTTTGAATAATATTTAAGTTAAATTTATGGCATGCAGTAGATTGTCTGTCGACTAAGGTCTTAAGCTAAATAGCAGATTCAGCAACAATAGCGGCATCATCAGCGCAGAGGAGTTCCATGATTACTTCCTTCATAACTTTGGTTATGCACTCAATCTGGATATATTACATTGTTTTCTAGAGGATCTTTTATGGAGAAATACACCTTCCTTGATATCGCTGCAAGCATAATGCAGTAGGCAGGAAAGGAATTTATCAGAGTAGGTGCTAGCACACATACATGTTTGACACAAGTGCTGACCTCAAAAGTTGCTTTCTGGGCTCCATTAAATTTCACTGTACATTATTTTCGTCATTTAATGAACTTAATTATTTTGGGAGGGCGTGGATTGGCATCCAATTTTTCTTAAGATTTTGAAAAGCCATATTTTGTTGACCGTGTTGAAGGCTTTCGTCACATCAACAAGCACAATGTACATAGTAGGAATTTCTCCTGCAGCATTCTTATAGAGGTATTTGAAGAACTAGTGGACCTTCCACTCCTGAATCCACTCTAGATAGACTCTAGAAGCTATCACTTGAAGCCTGGATATTGACACTGTAACGAATATTTTAGAAACATTTGCTGAGGGAAGAGATACTTTTGTAATGGTTGCAATCACTCCGAATGCCTTTGTTTCTTACGAAGCTTATATCATCTCACTCTGTCAGTCTATTAGTCTGCCTGTCTACTTCTCTGTCTGTCCGGTAAAAATTGTGTATGCGTTATTTCTCTCACCACCTTTCTCGGATAAGCCTGTAACTTCACACAATTATTCATTACCATGCACAAGAAATGAATCAATAATAGATATGGCTAAATTATTGTTGAACTCTTCTGTCCCTTACGCCTTCTGCGATCAAGTTCATACTTTAAATAACTATTTAAACAATTATTTGTGGTACCTATATATTTACCTAAATATTTTGGTTGATATCAAAAAAGAGAAATAACTTGTACATTATCGACAGATATAGTTCTAAGACGGAGTTCTTTCCCTTTATTTTTTTTTTTATTTTGCTTGTTTAATATTATGCTCCGAAAGGCAACGAACCACACGTACATGCATGATCCTCGGCTCGGGCACGATGAGAAAATGGTTAAGTTAGGTCAAGGTAAGAACAAGCTACCAAGTTGCTCACATTGTGAGAAGAGAAATGCAGCTACGTTCTGACAAGTGACAACCAATGCAGACAAGAAATGCTTGCTAGCTATGTGATGGAGGCAATGTGTCCTAAAAAAGAAGAATGCATCTGAAGCAGTTAACCTTCCTAACAAGACTTGGCAAAAAAGTAAAGTAGAGTTCTCTTTTCAGACCATGAGATCTACATGGTAGATTATGTAAAGTTCACCTGTTTCTTTAGCCAATAATTGACGAGGGTATTATGTGGCCATCACAACGACCAACTGTCTTTACTTTTACCTGATTAATATCAGGTACCCATTAGAACTGGATGGACTGAGGGACGCCCAAAAAATACCGGAATTTAAAATCCCACTCTTTACCAGGATTCGAGCCAGGGACCCTGGTTCGGAAGCCAAACGCTTTGTCGCTCATCTACCACGCCTCCATGGCAAGATGTGTAGAAAATATTTTGAATACTTTCCATACATAAATTATAAACTTATCATCACGTTTGCAAAGGTTTTCGAAATGAGATGGAGGGGGGGGGGGGCAATGCAACGGCCAATCACCAGTCCAGACCTGTTTAAAGACGTTTCAGCCATCATAGAGGGTCTAGCTCTACTATGGTACAAATTAGCAAAACTGACTTCATGTGGTTGGTAACTAAATTTTGACTGCCAGACACCTCTTCAAGACCTACGGCGCCGGTGTGAACATAAATATTTTGTTTACAAAATCTATGTGGCAAGGTGTTCAGAGTGAACTGTGTGGTGATGGTTGTGGCCAAATCACATCGTTAATTTATGAAATCATTGGCTTTGACTAGGTCATAGGTCATAGCAATACTTCTTGTGTATATATAGAGCATGTCAATATTTAATCAAGTCTACAATGCTCAGTTTTAAAACACGCTGTTCTATGTTTTTTCCAACGTGATGACAAAAAATCTTAGACCGCGCCGTCATTGCCTTTTCATTGTGTTAACTTTGACATAAAGAGAAATAGAATATGCGATTGGAGTGAAGAGAAATATTAGAATCATTAAAGCAAGAGAAACAGAAAGAGGGTGGTGGTCGACGTGGTGGTCGACATGGTGGTTGACGTGGTGGTTGACGTGGTGGTCGACATGGTGGTTGACGTGGTGGTTGACGTGAAGATTGACGTGGTGGTTGACGTGGTGGTTGACGTGGTGGTTGACATGGTGGTCGACATGGTGGTCGACATGGTGGTCGACATGGTGGTTGACGTGGTGGTTGACGTGGTGGATGACGTGGTGGTTGACGTGGTGGTTGACGTGCTGGTTGACGTGCTGGTTGACATGGTGGTCGACATGGTGGTCGACATGGTGGTTGACGTGGTGGTTGACGTGGTGGTTGACGTGGTGGTTGACGTGGTGGTTGACGTGGTGGTTGAGGTGGTGGTTGACGTGGTGGTTGACGTAGTGGTTGACGTGGTGGTCGACATGGTGGTTGACGTGGTGGTTGACGTGATGGTTGACGTGGTGGTTGACGTGGTGGTTGACGTGGTGGTTGACGTGGTGATGGACGTGCTGGTTGACGTGGCGATTGACGTGGTGGTTGACGTGGTGGTTGACATGGTGGTCGACATGGTAGTCGACATGGTGGTTGACGTGGTGGTTGACGTGGTGGTTGACGTGCTGGTTGACGTGCTGGTTGACGTGGTGGTTGACGTGGTGGTTGAGGTGGTGGTTGACGTGGTGGTTGACGTAGTGGTTGACGTGGTGGTCGACATGGTGGTTGACGTGGTGGTTGACGTGATGGTTGACGTGGTGGTTGACGTGGTGGTTGACGTGGTGGTTGACGTGGTGATGGACGTGCTGGTTGACGTGGCGATTGACGTGGTGGTTGACGTGGTGGTTGACATGGTGGTCGACATGGTGGTTGACGTGGTGGTTGACGTGGTGGTTGACGTGGTGGTTGACGTGCTGGTTGACGTGCTGGTTGACGTGGTGGTTGACGTGGTGGTTGACGTGCTGGATGACGTGGTGGTTGACATGGCGGTTGACGTGGTAGTTGACGTGGTGGTTGACGTGGTGGTTGACGTGGTAGTTGACGTGCTGGTTGACGTGCTGGTTGACGTGGTGGTTGACGTGGTGGTTGACGTGGTGGTTGACGTGGTGGTTGACGTGCTGGTTGACGTGCTGGTTGACGTGCTGGTTGACGTGGTGGTTGACGTGGTGGTTGACGTGCTGGTTGACGTGGTGGTTGACGTGGTGGTTGACGTGGTGGTTGACGTGCTGGTTGACGTGCTGGTTGAAGTGGTGGTTGACGTGCTGGTTGAAGTGGTGGTTGACGTGGCGGTTGACGTGGCAGTTGACGTGGTGGTTAAAGTGCTGGTTGACGTGGTGGTTGACGTGGTGGTTGACGTGGTGGTTGATGTGGTGGTTGACGTGGCGATTGACGTAGTGGTTGACGTGGTGGTTTATGTGCTGGTTGACTTGGCGATTGACGTGGTGGTTGACGTGGTGGTTGACGTGGTAGTTGACGTGGATATTGACGTGATGGTTTACGTGGTGGTTGACATGCTGGTTGACGTGGTGATTGACGTGGTGATTGACGTGCTGGTTGACGTGGCGATTGACGTGGTGGTTGACGTGGTGGTTGACGTGCTGGTTGACGTGCTGGTTGACGTGCTGGTTGACATTGTTTATTCTTCCGTTTTTACAATGATGAACAAAGGCGGATTCTATTCTAAAAACAAATAGACTCGAATGATGTTCCAGGCACGATCACTGAAGGTGTTTGTATATAATACACTTGGGCATATCGTAATAGCGGATAACATTAAAAACCTGTCACGTTTACCATTGACTGCGCTTCTACTGGTAACTCGACGCTTTTCTGTTTTCTGTGGCAATCGACCAAAATAAAAATTCTAATAAAGAAAAGAATTATTACACTAAATACAAGCAATGGAGGATCCAGAACTTTTGAGTGGAAGGGGGCGATTTTTTTCCAAACCCTAACCCTAAAGTCCAATAAATCCTAACCTTGTGTATAAACGAATAATATATATATATATATATATATATATATATATATATATATATATATATATATATATTGTAATAACTGAAGGGTGGCAACTCAACAAGATATAGATGTTTATTTACACAACATCTCAAATACAGATAACAACTTATGGACGGTAAAGCGCTTGGCTTCCGAACCGGGGGTTTTGGGTTCGAATCCTGGTGAAGATTGGGATTTTCAACTTTGGAATCTTTGGGCGCCTCAGAGTCCACCTAGCTCTATTGGGTACCTGACATTAGTTGGGGAAAACTAAAGGCGGTTAGTCGTTGTGCTGGCTACATGACACCCTCGTTAACTGTAGTCCACAAAAAAAAAGATAAACTTTACATCATTAGCCCTATAGACCACAAGGTCTGAAAGGGGAACTAGTTAGGCCAGGTTCACATCTAACTTTACACTCAATTGTACCTATCCTTTGATCTGCTGCATCATATACAAGATCTGTCAACCTTCTTTCTTCATTCTTATCTCTCATTTGTCTTTGATATACTTTGTATTCGGATGTTCTTTCTGAAAATATTGAAGCCTGCCTGGGTGGACCACTTAGGGGCCGATTTTAAGTTTGTGTTTTCATACAAACTGTCTTTGAAACCTTGTTCATATATATACTTTGTAAGATTAGTGTTCAACATTCACTTTGTTTTGTTTTTATCTTCTGTCCTTGTCGATGAGGTTTTATCTCTTGTATTGTCCTTCTATGGGTTTGAATGTGTCTGGTAAATCTCACGGCGCTTTTACTCATAATTTATAAGAACAAAAAAAATTTGGAAACGCAATAATAAAAACGTGTATAGATGGAATATGTAGACTTTTCTTCGCTTTATCGGCAGTTTTTTTTTTAATTATTCTTTCATTATATGGGCTAAGACAACTGATTAGAACATTATTATATTGATTTTCTATTTGTTTTTAAGACTAAGACTAAGATAAAGACTGCTTTATTTATCCTTACGGAAAATATGTTGTGATTACAAGGACTCTTTTCTCATATAAAGACAACACAACAGAAAAATACACATACATACAGCAGACACAACATAAAGAGTTCAATCAGCGACTACACACAGGTATCTTGGTGTTTTTCATGTTTCCTGATCAACGAGTGGCGGTGATAGAGTCTGACTGAGTGAGGTACGTGTCGGTGCCTAAGTTATGGTATTTTAGCACCAATGTTTATTAGGTGCACAATTTGTGAACGCACTTTCTTTTGTTGCCTTGCTTTGAAGCTTATGGAGTGATTTGGTTATTATGCTGGTGTTACGTTTCTTTGAGGTTCTTCTGTTCTTCTGTATACCCCTGTTTAGGGTTAGGAGTATCTAAGGCATGACTGCATTTCGCAGTTGTTTCGATGCCATAGTATACTAGACCTTTTTTTAGTTTGTCTTTACTATTTGTCTCTACAGGGAGTTAGTTTTGGGATTAGGAAGTCTACACTGGAGACTAGAGTCGGCATTGCGTTGTGTTGTGCTTGTGCGTACTAATGTGATGCGTTGTGGGACAGCAAGATGCAGCATGATTAGTTGATTAATATAATAATTATATTATTACATTTGTTAACTTCAAGGATATTACTTTATCATTTTGTCATCATAAAGTCTATTCATCTCATTAAATATTTACTTTGTTAATATCTAGTTAATTGTTTATTGCAATCACGAAGGTGCCTGTTGAATGTCAGGGGCCCGGGCAAACGAGCTAAGGCTTTAATACAACCCTGACAGCACGAACGAGTTTTTGTATCGCTCTGTTCAGTTTAAGGCCGCTAAATATATCGGTATCTATTAATTTATTCTCTTAGTCTACTTCATCACCACCACTTTCACCTTATATTTACTTATATATATATATTAGGGGTGCACCGGATAGTACTTTTTGATATCAGGCCGGCTTCTGCCGAATATCCGGCATTTTTTACTATCTGGTGCTATTCGGCTCCGGTCGGATATCAGTACCGGATAGTAAATATAATTGTAAAAATGTAATTACACTTAGCATAGCGTATAAAATATATTACTCTACTTAGGTATTTTTAGTCTTAAGAAATCATGTGTAATGTTTTGTTTTTCATTCTAATTCTGGTAGTGTGTTGTATTTGTTTTCTCAATATCTTTATAATGATCTTCATCATTCTAAGGGAAAAAAAAAACAAAACTTTTTCCTTTTAAAATGTTGATTGATCCCTAGTCAAGAAAAAATACATAGCTAAGTGTTTTTGTTGTGTTTATTCCGATGTTCATCGTCGAGCCCATCAAAGGAATTCAAGGTGCTTATATTTTCATGTCCTACGTCTGCAACAGACGTCTGGTCAGGCTCTACTTCCGCAAGGAAGAGGTTAAGGCCACCAAAACAAATTCGATGTCTCTTAGTAGGAAATAAAAAAATATAAAAAAATTGAGAAACAGAAATTATGTGGTTTTTCTTTTATTAATAGTTTTCTTTGTAACCAACGTCATAAACCTATTTTTATATAATTTACTAAAACGTATAAAGTACATTATCTAATTTGTCCTGTTATTCTAATTACAAACGAAATAGAATGTTGTGAAGAAGCATACCAAATACACCTTAGTATAACAGTTACTAATTAATTACAGCCAAGATGCCTGACCCAAACATATTTAAATTTAGTATATATTTATTATTATATCCTTAGATTTTAGATCTAGTCAGTCTAGACTAGTAGAGTCTAGTGTTAGACTTAGACTTTAATTGAGGCTTTAGATCTACTAATCATCTACTAATACTTAGTACTAATAATAACTAATAGTAATATTCTAGATCTATATAGTTAGTTATACACGTAAATATACTGAATGTTATGGACATAAACAAAGCTCTAGACTAGGCATTGTAAACCTTAAACTAGATTTAGACTAGACCTTTAAAAACAAAAATCAACAACAGTCATCATGAAATTGCTCTGGCTATTTATCCTAATAATTACTAAATACACATTAGCTGAACACAGAACTAGATCTACCTCAGTCAACACTAAACTTAAAACAGTCATAATCAATCATCACACTTTAGATCAATGCAACTTCAAATATAATCTAACATACACATCCATAACATTAAAGAAGATTACCCATCACATATGGAAGTTCTCAATTAGACACAGCAGAAATAAATACCTATCACTGTTAATATTAATAGCAGGAGATGTAGAATCAAATCCAGGGCCTAGATCTAAAGAAAGATGCAACATCTGCAAAAAAGTATGCACCATGAAACAGTAAGCCATTCAATGTGACACCTGCGATGAATGGTACCATGCATCATGTCTCCATATAAATACACCTGTATATTATGCCTTAGGCAACAAAGATGCATCATGGCATTGTGTACCGTGTGGGTTACCTCAGTTTACATCAGGACTGTTTGATTCCTTTGATGCGGACACTTCTAACCCATACTACATCCTAAGCACCATCCCAAACATAACTCACCAACCACTAGCCAGAACCACTCCTGTTAAACCTAAATCTACTAAAATTAATACAGCAGCCTCACTAAACAAACCTACTAAAGAAGTAATACCAAAATACCTTAAAACCCTTGTAATTAATTTTCAAAGCATTAGGAACAAAACAGCAGACTTAGAAATTTTATTAGAATGTAAGAAACCAGATATAATTGCAGGAACAAAAACTTGGCTACATCCTGATATTTATAATGCAGAAATCTTCAATAGTAATTATGAAATGTTTAGAAAAGATAGGGCTGATAATCATGGAGGAGTTCTTTTAGTAATAAAAAACACTCTTATAGCAGAGGAAATTACCTTACCTAACTCAAAAAATATAAAATCAACATATTGTAACATTAATACCACCTCAACATCCCTTATAATAGGCAGTATTTAAAGACCACCAAATTCTAGTTTATAATACATGCAGGAACTACGTAATCAGCTTACTACACTTAAAGAGACAAATAAAAATGCAATTTTATGTATTAAGGGTGATTTCAACCTACCTGATATAAATTGGAAAACACAAACCATAGATTAACACCAAAACTTTAAGGACATAAATGAGCTTTTCATAGAAACTTTTCACAACCTAAGTTTATATCAAATCATTAAAAAGCCAACTAGATTAAACTACACATTGGATCTCTTCTTAACCAACAGACCTGGAATAGTAGTTGATTATGATATTATCCCTGGTCTATCAGACCATGAGATCATAAAAATACAGTCAGATAAAAGCAGTAGCCAATACAAAACCCCCCAAAAAATCTAACTCTGGAATAAATGTAACCTAACACAACTATACCAAGCTGCATTAAACTTTCAACAAACATTCTTATTAGAAAAAGACATTAACCAACCAGTCAATGTCCTCTGGAATTTCATTAAAAACCATTTTAAAAGCATTATAGAAAATCATATACCAACTAAATACACATCAAACAAAATAAATAAATGCTGGTTTAATAATAGACTAAAGAAGCTTTGTAAACAGAAGGAAAACCTGTATAGAAAATTTAAAGAAACTAAGGCAGAAAGAGTTTACAAAAAGTATATAAAAATTAAATACCTAACCCAAAAAGTAAGCAGACAGCTGCAGAGTGAATACATAAGCAATGTAATATCTAAAGATAACAACAAAAACCTATGGTCATGCATTAAGTCTAAGAAAATGGAAACAACAGGCATAGCGTCATTAAAAGATGAACATAACATAATACATAATGATAATGAAACAAATGCAAACATCCTAAACAAATACTTTGCATCTGCATTCTCAGCCCCAAGAGACAAAGACATATTACTTAATTTGTACCAAGTAGGCAACATAGAAGATACAGTAGTACAAGAAAATGGAATCCAAAATCTATTAGCCAACACCAAACCAAATAAAGCGTCTGGACCTGATAGTATTCCAGCTAGATTACTCAAAGAACTAAGCAATGAGCTAGCCCCAGTGTTCAAAATACTCTTTCAGGCATCGCTTAACCAGGGCAGAGTACCAAAGGACTGAAAAGAAGCTAATGTCACCCCCCTATTTAAAAAGGAGAAAAATCTGACCCAGGAAACTACAGACCAGTATCACTTACCAGCATCACATGTAAAATCCTAGAACACATAATATGTAGCAACATCATAAACCATTTAGACAAACATAATGTCCTCACCCCATACCAACATGGCTTTAGGAAATATAGATCATATGAAACACAAATAATAGGACTAATAGATGATTTTTCAAAAGGGTTAGATAATACTGAACAAATAGATGCTATCCTACTAGATTTTTCCAAGGCTTTTGACAAAGTTTACCACAATAGTTTGTTTAAAAAATAAAAATATTTCGGCATCAATAGTCCATTGCATCAGTGGATTAAAGATTTTCTGAAAGGGAGAGAACAAACATTAATGATAAATGGCTCTAAATCAACACCAATAACAGTAAACTCAGGCGTACCTCAAGGAACAGTCTTAGGTCCACTACTATCAAACAAAGCATTCATGTTTATTAAAAGAAATTTCTATAAATCAAATAAGAACATAAAACTAAAATGTTATTTAACCTTGGTTAGGCCAATAATAGAATATGCATCCTCCGTTTGGGACCCCTCGAGAAAACATTAAGAAACTAGAACAGACACAAAATAGAGTAGTGAGATTTATAACAAACGAATATTCACATTTGACTAGAGTAACACCTTTAGTAAAATCACTAAATTTAGAAATCCTTCAGGACAGAAGACTCAAAGTTAAAGTAGCAATTATACATAAAACACTGAACCATAATCTTCAAATACAAAAACAAAATTTAATCAAAAACTGAGAAAAACACACAGATAAAGGCACACTCCTCATCCCATATGCTAGGACAAATTTGTACAAATTCTCCTTCTTCCCTAGTGCTATTAGAGCATGGAATGGGTTGCCTGAGCTAGCCAGGAAAACCAGTGACTCGGCAGAATTTAAGTCATTGGTTTACATGCATGACTGAATGCATGACGCGTAGGACGTAATCATCTTCATTTTTGAAGTAACGTCTGTATTATATAAGATAAGATAAGTTGTCATGACGTAATGTGTAATATATCTCTTTATCAATAATAAGCAATTCGTTTTTTCTATAAGTTAACAGCAATGCCTGGTCTTGCGGTTAGCGCGCTTGACAAATTATCTAGACGTTACGGGGTTCATACCTTGCTCGCTGCCAATGATAAGGAATTTAATTATCTTTACCTTTAAATAACATCCGAAACATGCAAAACATTTTGCAGAAAAAAAAATGCAACGACATTTTTTACAACGCAAATGATTCTTTGAAACATTAATTTTGACAATCTATGCAAAACCACGTCTTGAATATTCTTTGCAAATAGGCGGACCCGACAGGGATCTGATTCCGACGGGGCCGCCTCTGAGTTTGAGTGATAACACAAGCTCTCTTTCTAATCTAGTTTTATTATACATGTCTAGCTTTCAACAATAGTGTTAAATGCTCCCAAGCTATTTATATACAAGTACAGTAACGTCAACAATATATGACAGCATCAAATATGTAATGAGATCTCTTTTGTTCCGCTGATTAGCTGTTAAGAAGCGCTTTGTCGGTGTAGAGATGTGTGACGTAATAGATATAAGCTTGACCTTACTGATTCCACAAAGTATAAAGCCAAGCAATACAATATTTGTTCTTGTAATAAAGACGTCTTTTGTGTGTGTGTGTGTTAGAATGAGGTTTAAACAGAAAAAGTATAGATTTTAAGTAAAGAAATATAGACTATTATGGCTATTTTCTTTTTCTTACAGAAGTTTGTGTCGCTAATACTTTTATTTGATATGGTTGTTAATCAACCAAATCCATCTAATTATGGTTTTATAAGATGGAATAAAACCTATCTTTCAGCATTGGAGTTTCAGCTAAGTGTATGTCCCAGACGTTGTAACGCTTCTGTGTACGTGCCTGGAGATCAGACTATGAGGCAGTTCAGGTGCCATTGCGACAGACCGACTTGTGAGATAAACGGTCGTTGTTGTCCTGATATATCTGTTCCAGTCCATAAACTTAATTTGCTATCAGCAGATAGATACCCATCAACAAACCGTAATGAATTAAACGATTTCGTATTGACAGAAGAAAATGACATCAACGTCAATAATAATGTTTCGATATTAGGCTGCTATAGTTTGTACTACAGACGTATGTGCTCAAGGGACTATAAAGAAGATCTAACTATAATAGATTTATGTCAAGAAGATTCGCACCAAAGCATGTATATCCAAATGGACGAAACGTTAGGATATATACTCTACAAGAATCTGTATTGTGCTTTATGTAATAATGTCAAACGGGTAAAGTTCTGTGTTGTTTAGCCTATTTTCTCTCTTTTTATTGTTTTACATTTACATGTATGTCTTTATGCTTGAATACATTGCGTAATTGTTAAACATAAATAATTTCACTTTTTCTTTCAATAGTTATTTTTCTCATTCCAATAGTATTATTTGTTTTGCTCATTTGTATTTCACTATCCTGTTATGATTAAGCTTTAATAACTTTTTTGTTTCTTATCAGAAAATGTTATATTTGGTATTGAATTATAGGAGAAGGCATGATCTTTTTTACTCTTTACACAATACAAATTAAAGTTGATAAATAAAAAAAACAATTTAATAATATATATATATATATAAATATATAAAGTGCTTTTTGTGACACCGTAACTGTCCGCAAACTCTTTATCTGTTTGTTAGCAATACAGGTAGAAGTGCAGATTTAAATATTTCCATCACGAAAATTAGTATGAATTATCAATTACTACAGCATATTTTAAGTAACTAATTAACATGCATAACTAAGTGTTTTAACATATATTTATTAGATTAAAAAAAAAATAACTTTTGTAGTAATCTCGTAATCAAAATGAGTAGATATCATAAAACAGGAAATATGACAAGCTTTGAGACGCTAGAAGAAATAAAAATAGCATAGGACAGAAGAGGACTACAGTTTGACAATTTTGATTTAAGAAAACTGCGAGGTTGACCGTTATATCGGTTCGGAAATGTTTCATAGTTTCATTATCGAAAAATTAATTTCAACTACAATGTTTTATGAATGAAAATTAAAATTTTCCATGACGTCAAAGGGAAAAACACCGCTTACGTCACTAGGTTTACAGCAGTAAATTAAAATATTTCTTTGCATACATGAACAACTTTTAATGAATCGATTTACCTAATTAATCATTTGCGTACCATCTTATTGTAGGCTTTATTAACATAGTCGACAAAGTAAAAGTCACCTACGCGGCTTTTAGCAATTAAAGTGTAAAGATTAATAAAACTCGCAAAACACAATAACCAAACATTCCTGTGCAAATTGTATTTCATTTTTTTTTTCCATAGTTCTATAATAAACTAATCTACAAAGTGTTTGTAAGAGTCTGTGCATTATTAAAATACAAAGTAAAAATGTATGAATATTTATGAATTGCATTGTAATAATTAAATAACTTTTTTTAAAAGTGCAACTTTCATGCTTATAACATTAACAGAGCGCTACTGTCCAATCTCTATGGTGGGGGAGGGGGTATTTGGGAGCAGGTTTCCTTCATGCCTCTATACAAGTCTTGTCTTGAAGTCCGATGATATTAAGGAGAAGTGTAGAATTATTTTAAGTGGCTACGCAAGCATCAGCTTCGACACATATAATTTGCCACATCCAACGAAAACATAACCATTTTATGCATTATATGCCGGTGGTTGATTTAGATTCTTGTCACCGTCTACGTCTGTCCTTGGCAGTGGATTTTCTCTTGTGTATCCCGCGGCCTTTATAATAAAATCTCCAGCATATCTCGTTCTGAAGCCACCTAAAGTCAGATACCCTCTTCTATGTCGGTTAAAGCAAGTAGGTGCCTAAGCTGGTCTTTAAAGTGTTTCTGTGGGACATCTCTGTTACGTCAAACACCTTTCAGCTCACACAAAAAAAAAAGACTGCCTTTTGCTAATGCTCGTCCCCCATACGGGATAGTGCTTTCTCGAGTGTAACTGTCGGACCATAAGAGGTCCCTCTATACCAGGCATGTCAAACTCGTTAAGGTGTATAGGCCGCATAAAAAACTTACTAAATCATGAGGGGCCGCAGTCAAAGATCAGTTGCAAAACAGCTTACTAGTTTTATGCAAATTGGAAACAATACAATAGAATACAATAATTAATGGCATACATGTCCTTTAGTTAGCTAAATTTGCAGTACAATTTCATAATTAAAAATTACTATGCGCATTTTTTTCTTTATCCTGATGCTTGACATATTTCTGGGATACAAGTTTTCTGCGCCATCCGTTGTTAGACTAGCTAGCTTTACCAAAGGTAAATTGTACTGCAATATCGACTCCTGTTATTTCTCAAAACCATCCTCGCTTGTTGTGGTGTTATGTATAGAACAGAGTTCAAGTAGCTCCTGATGTATCTCAAAATTCCAGTCACAGGCCCTTATGAGTATAGCCAACTGCGCTACACCCGTTACATCAGTTGACTCATAGAGAGCCAATGAGAATATTTCAAAATCTATTTTGTTCTTTAATCCTTCACACAAGCTGACTGACAAGTCAATTATTCTATCTGCCACAGTGTTACTAGTTAAAGTTATTTCTTTCAATGCTTTCAACTTTTCTGGACTTCCGCAGCCTTAACGACGCACTCCTTCATAAAATTCCTTTCACTAAATGATTTGCTATGGCTTGCAATTAGGTTTGAAAAAAATGTAGTTGGCTTTCACTGCAGACTCAATCTCGTTGTTCAATTTAACAAATACTATTTTTCAATTCAAGTAGCTTGTCATCTTTTATTTTCCAGCGTAATAGTTTAACATTATATTGATAATTTTTGAGGTGGCCAAGCGGGCCACATGCAAGGTGGTCGCGGGCCGCATGCGGCCCCCGAACGCCGTGTTTGACATGCCTGCTCTATACTGTTCATTCCGGCGTTCCCAAGAATATCGCTGTTTGTAGTGCGGTCTTGCTACCGTATGTCCATGATGGAGCGAAAACATCTGGTGAAAAAGTTCCGGAGGATATTCCAGCTACCCGTCGCCTCAGCGTGGCCCTCCGGTGGAAACATCCAGAGGTGGATCTGGACAGGCAAAGAACGAGTAGCGAACCAGGCCTTCTAGCAAGTCTCCCTGGGTGAGCTTTTGTTTTTTTTTATCTCACTCGGGGTGGGGATGGAACAAGTAACCTGCAACCCAGTCCAAAAAGTCCGCCACGCCGTTCCACAAAGGGGGTCATCATCAGTACCAGGAGCCTGGAGTGGCGACTCCCGCACGGAATTGTGGTGGTTACAGAATAAGAATATGAGACAAGCTCCCCGCAGTTAGTACTGTCCTCGACCACTTATAGCGAGAGGTAGGAGAGCGGGGACAGCGCGCTGTGTACACGGCACGGCCCGGTTTTCCCATTCAGTCAACCGATATGGCCGCCTACCGTTGGGTGCCCTCAGACAGGACAGGGGTGAAGAGCCCCATGTCCAGGCCTGGTGGTTGGATAAAAGCCTTTCTAACCATCAACGGGATAATGGCGCCTCCGGCGCCGATTCCCTACTGGACTTCATCGAAGGTGAAAAAGTTAAAGTCTCAGCTCCATGTAAAAGGGTTGATAGAACACTGCTTGGTAGACATTGATTTGTGTATGCAGGCGGAGCCAACTCACTCCTAGAGGCGTCCAAAATCACTACTGGCCCTGGCCAGATGGTTATCAAATTCACTTGAAACAGTGCGTCATTCAATACCATGCTTCCTAGATATGTGAAGTGGGCTACCACGTTAAGGGGATGTCCATTTACTGGGATCTTTGGGACTAAGTAGGTTTTATTGGGTGCATTCTGGAACATAATTTCTGTTTTTTTTTACGTTTATAGATAAAACAAAAAAAAGCGGCAGCGTATGTTAATTTGTTGACTGCTTGCTCCGCCTTTTTTTTTGTCCAAAAATCATTTGATAAATACTTCTTAAGAATGCAAAATATGCAATTTAAACGACTTGACGGGAGCTGCACGCTCAGATCTCGAAAACTAGAACAGAAATGAAAAATTCGATTTCAACATGATATGCGGATTGGAAAGTTTAGGTGTAACGGCTACGTTTTTGTTTTCTAAAAGCAAGCTGTTTAGTTTATAAAATTAATTTTGCAAGCGATTTTTTCATAAAAACACACACACACCAATTCTAAGACAATTACATAAATGTAAGGGAGGTAAGTTTTCAACAAAAAAAAATAAAATTTTGTGCATTTTCAGTATCGTTAAGTCAAATATATTTATAAAATGTACAAGAAATGTTAATAACAAATATAAATATTTGCTGAGTATTTTTCTGGTCAACTAGCTGCTAAAATTAAAAAAAAACTTTAATTTTTGTTTTTAGAGGCTAAGAATGCAGTTTGTATGTAAAGAAAATGCACATTCTTTATGGACTTTCGTGCAGTAGCGTGACAGCCGCAGCAAGGCATGATACTAAACTAGTTCCTTCAAAAAGTTTTAATAATCAGATTTTATTTATTTTTTGTTTACCGCTCCATCATGACAAAAAAAAAAAAACGCTTATAGTCCGTCAAGTTTAGATTTTAAAAAATTTAAAAACTTTTGAAAATTTGATTTAACATTTAATTTTTCTTCCCAAATATCGCAATAGTTTTAAATATCTATAATTGATTGTTCCGGATGTTTTTAGGTAAAACAAATCAATGCCAACGAATGTTTTTTTGCTCTTCTAACTTATTTTACATTTAATGTCAGTGCTTAAAGACCAACTGAAGAGGTTTTGGGGTCAGACGCGGAAACCGGTGCAATATTTTTTTTTAGTTTAATAATGCTTAAAAAATCATACACACGAAATATTAGAAATATATTTTATGTAATTATTTAGATATAGACCACTTCATATATTTAGGTTGTATAGTGTCAAATGACGCCTCACTTTCAAGGGAAGTTGATAACCGTCTGGCCAGGGCTAGTAGCGCTTTTGGACTCCTTCAGGCGAGAGTTTAGAAGAACAAATCGCTCCGCCTGCCTACAAAAATCAATGTCTACCAGGCGGTGGTTCTCTCAATCCTTCTGTATGGCTCTGAGACATGGACACTATATAAAAAACAACTAAGACTTCTTGAGCGCTTTCACCAAAGATGCTTGCGCTCCATCATGGACACACGGTGGCAGGACCACACTACAAACAGCGACGGCCTTGCGAACGCCGGTATGGACAGTATAGAGGGACTTATTATGGTCCGACATCTACGCTGGGCAGGGCACGTATCCCGTATGGGAGACCAACATATGCCTGTGAATGCCAAGTTTAATGGTGTAAGGTTGCAGAATGCGAATGTCGTGTAATACTGAGTTCTTGCTTCCTGAGGTGCTCTTGACACGTGACAAGACAAATAGTATAAACTGACCCAAGTCCGTTCCAGCAGACAAACATGAAGTTTATTTTACTACAATAATAATAATACACTGCACTCCTTGTTAGTGCTACAAGTCAAGAAATAATAAACAATCCTATCCGCATAACAGCGGTATCAAATGTATCCAATATATGTTAGTTACAAATACGTCCGCATCTCAGCGGGTAACAATAAGAACAATTACTACTAGTGACACTGGAGCTCCAACTATAGATATCCATTGAAATACGAATAATACTTTAATATTCAATAAGCACATTATGAAATCAACTCTCAAATATAATTAATCAACAATCATTAGTCCATCGACTTTCATGCTATATACATATATATACACCAGTCCAGGAAGCAACGTCCAACCTTCCTGGACCGGGAGCAAAACCTTACTGACTTGACTTGACTGAACTCAAAGTCAACTTTATTCATTCTACTTCCTGTTTTCTACATCAGGAATTCCACGTGTCTTTTAAACTCTTAACATGACGTGAACTTTAGATCATGCAATGTCAACTAGAACTATTACGCCCTTTCCCTCAAAAAAAAAAGATTTTGTAAAAATCCTTTATCCTTTAATTTATCTCTTTATTCTCTTACTAATTTATTTTTCTCATTTCATTTTTTCACTGCACGTATAACATCTTAAAAAAATATATTTGATGATGTGTGATAAAGACACAGATTTTTGAGAAGATTGTATTTAATGAGAAACTATTGGAGCATTATAGATGGCTCGTGAAGTAATATATTTGATTTGTGTCGTAGACACTGATTTTTGAGGAGAAGATTGTATTTAATATGAGAAAATTATTGGAGCATTATTGATGGCTCAAGCAGTATATTTGATTTGAGAAGATTGTATTTAATATGAGAAAACTATTGGAGCATTATTGATGGCTCGTGAAGCAATACATTTGATGTGTGTCGTAGACACTGATTTTTTGAGAAGATTCTATTTAATATGAGAAACTATTGGAGCATTATTGATGGCTCGTGAAGCAATACATTTGATGTGTGTCGTAGACACTGATTTTTTGAGAAGATTCTATTTAATATGAGAAACTATTGGAGCATTATTGATGGCTCATGAAGTAATATATATAATGTGTGATGTAATCACTGATTTTTTGAGGAGAAGATTGTATTTAATATGAGAAAAAAACTTACTGACTTGACTTGACTGAACTCAAAGTCAACTTTATTCATTCTACTTCCTGTTTTCTACATCAGGAATTCCACGTGTCTTTTAAACTCTTAACATGACGTGAACTTTAGATCATGCAATGTCAACTAAGACTGTGACAATGCCAAAGGCAGTCTTTTTTGGTGAGCTAAAATAGTTCTATAAAATTATATGTAAAAAGGTTACAAAGACAGTTTGTGTGGAAACACAAACTTAAAATCGGCCCCCGAAGTGGTCCACCCAGGCAGGCTTCAATATTTTCAGAAAGAACATCCAAATGAAATTATATCAAAGACAAATGAGAGATAAGAATGGAGAAAGAAGGTTGACGGATCTTGTGTAGTGCCCAAACGGTGCATCAGATCAAAGGATAGGTGCAAGTGAATGCAAAGTTAGATTTGAACCTGGCCTAACTAGTTCCCCTTTCAGACCTTGTTGTCTATAGGGCAGATGATGTAAAGTTCATCTGTTTTTGTGGCCTACGGTTTAGTCATTGACTTTAATATAATATTATATTTATATCTATGAATAATCTTTATGCTAGGGCACTACTCACTAGATGCTACTATTACAGAGATATACAAATTCAAGCATTAAAAAAAGTTGGCGACTGGGCTTAGACTTAACATAGAGGCTAATCTAGATTACTCTAGACTCTTGATCTACTTAAATCTAGTAGTTTATAAACTATTAGTATTACTACAAGTCAAGTATTATAAACTAGATCTAGTGAGTGACTAGTAAAAGTGTTAGAAGGCCTAGCTAGAAGTAGAGATAGATAGATCTAGCCATTTAGTTTTGTTATAATAAAAATTATAATAGACTTGTACTAGTTATAGTATACTTAAAGTATACCTAGATCTAGTCCTAGTGAGACCTAGTCCTATCTATTAAACTATTTATAATTATATGAATTAAATAGTCTGCTCTATAATATATTTTGAAAAAGTAGTTCAAGAGTTATCTTCGTCTTCAGGGCATTTTGGTGCATCCCATGATAAGTATCATTTAAAATTGTTTGACAGCTAGATTTAGATAAGTAGATCATCTGAATCGCTATCAATAACGTATCCAGCCATGTCTATTTTTATTTACATTTTCTCAGTCCATTACAAGACGTCACTTCCGCTATCGGAAAATTTAAAATTGTTTGACAGCTAGATTTAGATAAGTAGATCATCTGAATCGCTATCAATAACGTATCCAGCCATGTCTATTTTTATTTACATTTTCTCAGTCCATTACAAGACGTCACTTCCGCTATCGGCCATTGAAGCTGATTTTCAAATCTCGTTATTTTTTACACTTTCAAATTACTTTTTGTAATATAAATACGCTTTTCTAAAATCTCAAAATTTTAGGAACTAACTTTGATGCTATCTACTATCTGAATCAATCGCTATCTCAATTTCGAAAAAAAAACTTAGCAATTCTGTGTTACGCTACATTTAATATTTTAGCTAAAAATGCTACAAATTCTAATTTATCGGTAATATCATGTTCCGGACTTTTAAGAAAAACAAAGTATGGTATGAAAATCTCTACACAAGGCTATGGTACATCTTAATTTCATACTAGACCATCCAAAATTTAATTAACGGCATTTGATTTAGCTGGGATTATCTCTTTCTCTCTCTTTATTAATAGACACAACCGGAATAATCTGTTTTAGAGACTTTTGCAAGTTTCGGAAAGCAAATTAAAGGTTCATCTGATTTTCAATAGCTTTAGTCCTTTTTTAATATTAACATAACGTACATACAGAATGAACAGACATAACGCAAAATAAATGCGGCTTCATCTTGATTTTTTTGTTCACGTCATATTGAATGAATTCTTTAAAGGAAGTGCAACAATAACTCGGTGCACCAATGTCTATGAACGCTGGTTACCTCCCTCCTGTTAATAAAGACATTTTAGTCTAACTTGGTCATGTGACGTAAAGGATTTTTTTTCTTTTGACGTCATATGGAATGAATTCTTAAAATGAAATGCTTCTAAAAATCGGCGAATCAATGTTTAATAAACCTCGCCAGACATAAGCCTACTAGCTAAATTTAGATATAATCAAGATTTTGTAAAACTAGTTCTAGATTTTTTACACTAGCTCTAGATTGGTTACACAAGATTAACATTTATAATCTACTTAAAATCATTGTAGATTCTAGATATACCATTTCATGGTCTAGTTTAGAAATATATAGACTAGACCAAGATATAGAATATAATTTCTATATCTAATTCTAGACTTAAAATGTAGATTTTGATTTCCAAATTTCAAAACCTTAAAAGCAATGTAATAAAATATTAAAACTAATTTACTTTTTTAAAATTAAGGTTGCTTTCAATCTATTGATAGGCTTTTTTTAACGTAAATGTATCTAAATTACATCCTAATTATTTCAAATTTAGATTTTAGATCTAGATCAAGTAGATATAGATCTGAAGAGCGCTAAATGAAAAGTTTATTTTAGGTTAATTTACATCCTTATTCTAGTTTCATTTAAATGAAAATGCCAAAAGCGCTGTTGGTAACTGTGCTGAGACAGCGAGCAGACTTTGCCAAAGTACAAGCTCGATACCTGTTCTTTTCTATTTTAAAACAATGCCTTAAGATTATCTAAAATCGCGCGTCTGATTTATTGTACACATTTGGTAGTTGTCATATCAAAATTTGTAATATATCTCTTTATCAATAGTAGGCTATTAGTTTGTGTCACGGCCTGGTTTCTGTTATAGGCGTGATAACGCGAATGTCGTGTGTTGTAGATACCTCTTCTGGTACTACTATAATGTTTTCTGGCTTGTTAACTACATACTTTCTCACACGCACTAGATTTGCAGGTGCGTAAGAACACTGACATACTGAACTCTCCGACCACAACATTTAGAATCATTAATAGACACGTTGGTAGCAGACATGAATTTTATTCACACAATAATTCACAAAAGATATTGGCAACTTAAGCCATCACAAAATGTAATCCAATGAAAAGAACAGCATACTACATAATAATTACTCAGTGCTCATATAATATACCTGAGGAGATAATAACGCTCCTCTATCTACAAGAGTCCATTGTCAACTGAGGTGTCCACCTCGTGGTCAGTTACTTGACCAAACAAAATCTCGTGCAGTTAGAACGGAATAGTTCAGTGACTACTAGTCACCAATTATTACAGGGGTTCTAAAACTGATACATGACAGTTTGTTATTACGTTAAAAGCAATGCCTGGTCGTGCGGTTAGTGACTAGAATGATCATCTAGAAGGTACCGGGCTTATAGCTGTTTGCTGCCAACGACCGTCGTCCAGCGGGAGCCTAGGACTTTATTTAACTTTGAAGAAACATCCGACAAAAGTAAAATATTTTATTGAAAAACAAAAACATTTTTACTAAAGCAAATAAGTTTTTAAAACATTATTACTTTTGACAATTAAAACAAATTATTATTTATAAATAGACGGATTCGATATTGACTTGACTGGGGCCGCCCCTAAGTTTGTATGATAACACAAACTCTCTTTGTGATCTTGTTGTTGTTTTTTTAGAAAGAAGTCGTTGTTATAATAACCAAATTCCATAAAGATCACGTAGCATTCTTAGTCTTAGTCTTAATCTTACTTTTAGATTTCATAATTATATATGATTAGTATAGTGTAAATCAAAGCTGCTGGCAAAAACCAAGGTTAGGAAGATACTTATCAGGAAACTCCTGTATGCTGATGATGCAGCTATTGTGGCTGATTCTAATATCCAGCTTCAGTCCCTGGTTGACAAAATATCTGCTGCATGCCAGAAGTTCGGCTTAAATATTAGTCAAAGCAAGACTAAGATACTAGTTCAGATCATAAATACTGCATCTCAAGTAAACATTAATGGCCAACCACTATAAATTGTTGATCACTTTTGCTATCTTGGCTCCATCATATCCAACAATGCTCTACTTGATAAAGACATCAACAATATGATAGCCAAAGCAATGGGCACCATGTCAAGGCTGCAGAAAATAGTGTGGGACAACATATTGCTGACTAACGATGATAAAGCCTTTGTCTACTGGACCTGTGTGATGAGCACTTTGCTATACGGATGCGAAACATGGTCAACCTACTCATGGCAGGAAAAAAAGCTGAATGTCTTCCACCTCCGATGTCTAAGGCGGATCTTTAAAATTAGGTGGCAAGATAAAATAACCAATGAGGAAGTGCTAAAAAGAGTAGGATGCCAGGACATCCGCTCTGTTATCAGCAGCAGACGCCTTGGCTGGCTTGGCCACGTTCGTAGAATGCCAGTAGGTCGACTTCCACAGGACATCACAGAATCTAATAGAAGGCAGGAGAACCTCTGGTCGCCCACTTTTACGGTATACAGATATATGCAAACGCGTTATGTAGCTATTCAAAATCGACACTAGCAGCTGGGAAAACGTAGCACTGGATAGATCCACATGGAGAGAGAGCATAAAGGAAGGGTCTCGGATTGCTGTCAAAATGACGTTAGAATGACAGTTATTTGGGCTAAGTAGATTCGGGTTATAAAGGGTTTTTATACAACTACACATTCAAGGACAAAAAAGGAGGTCAAAACTTAAAAGGAGGACAAAATAACCTTTAATAACTAGGCTTAATTAATTTTGTTTTTGATGTAACATTTCTAAAAATAAAGGCTGTAAGACCACTCTATAAAATAACATTTCTCAGACAAAGCGACATTTCACATTAGCTTATCAATAGGTCGAACATAGATTATATGAGAAACTCCGTGAGACATTGTCTTCAGAATGTAGAACTTTGGAGGTGGGGGGCGGTGGCTGAGTGGTTAAGAGCCTGGCTTCCGAACCTGGGGGTCCTGTGTTCAATATTTCTCAGACAAAGTGACATTTCACATTAGCTTATCAATAAGTCCAACATAGATTATATGAGAAACTCCGTGAGAGACATTGTCTTCAAAATGTAGAACTTTGGAAAGGGGGGGGGGGAGCGGTGGCTGAGTGGTAAAGAGCATGGCTTCCGAACCTGGGGTCCTGGGTTCAACATTTCTCAGACAAAGCGACATTTCACATTAGCTTATCAATAGGTCGAACATAGATTATATGAGAAACTCCATGAGAGACATTGTCTTCAAAATGTAGATCTTTGGAAAGGGGGGGGGCGGTGGCTGAGTGGTTAAGAGCCTGGCTTCCGAACCTGGGGTCCTGGGTTCAACATTTCTCAGACAAAGCGACATTTCACATTAGCTTATCAATAGGTCGAACATAGATTATATGAGAAACTCCGTGAGAGACATTGTCTTCAAAGGGGGGGGGGGCGGTGGCTGAGTGGTTAAGAGCCTGGCTTCCGAACCTGGGGTCCTGGGTTCAAATCTCGGTGATTACTGGGATTTTGATATTCGGGATTTAAAGGGCGCCCTTAAGTCCACCTAACTCAGTGGGTAGCTGACTTTAGTTGGGGAAAGTAAAAACGGTTGGTGGTTGTGCTGGCCACATGACACCCTGCTCGTTAACCGTTGGCCAAAGAAACAGATGACCTTAACATCATCTGCCCCATAGATCTCAAGGTCTGAAAGGGGAAACATATCTTAACCTTAGCTTTGTTGAATTTTACTTTGTTAAAAAGAACTGCTTCTCAGTAGGTCTCTCCAGTTCATTGTGCGTTGATTAGCAAAAAGTCACGTTCACTGAAAGCCTCAAAAACGGGAATGAACCAAAAAAAATAATTTTCAGGAGGTCTTGATATCAGTTTTTTTTTAAAAAAAAACCGCCTTGAATGTACAAAGGGAGGTTATCAAAATATTTACTGCTATGTATGAGAGCGTCTGTTGTCAATAAACAACGGAGTAAAGGTTGGGCTGAAGAATTCCAAATTGAGCTTTATTTGATCCCAGAAAACAATTGCTTTGAGTCGGATGTGGCAAAATCAACAGGGAGCAGTTGGGACTGCGAGATCCTTAAAATACAGGATCTACACTCTTCTTAATTACAGTATCTTTTTTGTTTTTTATAATTGTTTAAAATATTTGGTAGAAACAAAGTAATTTCCAGAACCTAATATATATAGTTCGTCCATCGTGGTTTGATGATGACCACTTTATATATATATATATATATATATATATATATATATATATATATATATATATATATATATATATATATATATATATATATATATATATATGTCTGTATATATTGTTACGATCTCTCCTAATCAGGCGTTCTGTAACAACTGCTAAACACAACACAGCACATCTAACACATCAAGAACCTGACAACAAGGCTCCAAATAATCTGGTACTTTAATAATAGTCAATTAAAACAGCCAATATGACACAATTGGCAATACATCAACACTAAAAATGCTACACTGTTCATCACCGTACTAAACTAATAAACTCTACTGTCTCTATCTCTTCCTGGGCTCGTACATTCACTTCAGGACTCCACCAGGACCGACTTCATGGCAGACTAACAGTCCCGGTCTACTCGCTGTCCTGTCTTGAACTTCACTGCCTTACACACTCTGTGTCTCTGGTCCACGCTGGTTTATGATCAGATGACCATAACCCGGGTCCTATTCACGTGCATAGTTCATGCCAGTACTGTCCCTTGCCTTCGATATAGCACGCTAAACTGTATTACTGGCATGTGTCACATGTCAGCTGATCACACACAGTTAACTCTATTGCGTCGCGAATAGGGTTAGAACAATATATGTATATATATATATAAAATTAGCATAGTTACTTGAATAACCAGAACAGTATTGAAAAAAAAAGAAATGATCCAGCCAATCTTTGAACATTAAATCAATGCTCAAATATCTTAAGCCAGGCATAGCTGTCTACTATAAATAAGGGCCACTCTAAGGTTTCTTGTGTATATTTCTCTACTAAGCTCTATTTAGTAGACCTACATAATTAAAATCACAGGACGAATTAAATAATGTATTAACATGTTTTAGTAAATTATATGTTTTAAAAGAAAAGGTCCATAACGTGTATTACAAAGTAAACTATTAATTATAATTTCTCTTTCTCAATTTCCTTTGAAGTAAGAGACATCGAATTGGTTTTGGTGGCCTTGACCTCTTCCTTACGATGGTACAACCTGAGCACACGTCTGTTGCAGACGTAAGACATGAAGATGTAAACACCTTGAAGTCCGTTGATTGGCTCAACGATAAATCTGAGAATACACACAAGAAAAAAATGTAGAAATTTATTTTTACTTGACTTCGTAAGTACGATAACTGGGGGATCAATCAAAATGATAAAAAATAAAAAGGTTATTTCCCTTACAGTGGAAAAAAAAGCAAACAAACAATAACACAAGATTTCTTAAGACTAAAAATAACTTTTAGAGAGACATGTTTTCATACCCTATGCTAGGTGCAGTTACATTTATTCAATCCCATTATAATATTTTAAAATCCACAATAGTAATAGAAATATCTATCAATCTTTCTATCTAGCTATTGATTCATCCCGATAGATTGATAGATAGATAAATAGATAGATAGATTTATATGAGTAAATACAAGCTGAAGGTAGGGATGGTGAAGTGATACATTAATAGAAATAGAAATAGTGAGAAGGTAAAACTGTCCATACGTAAGGATAATTGAGAATCAAAGTAATTCATAGACTCTTAATGCTTGTTTGTAAATCTGAAATATTTTTGGTCAGTTTTGTTAAGTTTCTTCTTAAATAAAAATAAAAAATCAATATAATAATATAATCAGTTGTCTTAACTTATATAATGAAAGAATACTTTTATAAAATCTGCAGTTAAAGCGCAGCAAAGTCTACACACTCGATTTGTACGCGTTTTTATTGCATTTCCAACTTTTTCTTTGTTCTTATTATCTTATGTTGAGTAAAAACGGCGTGAGACCCACTGAGAATTACCCGGACAGTTTAAACCCATAGGAGGACAAGAGATAAATTCTAAATTAAGGAGAACAGAAAATACAAAAGACAAAGTGAACGGTAAACACTAGGTTTGCAAAGTATCGAAAGAAAAATGTTAGAAAGTCCTCAGCTGTAAAACTATTATGTTTAATAGCACTTTTTGTGTCAATATTTCAGACATAAGATAAATTGCACTGAAACCTTTTTTAACATGATAAATTAAATGGTGTTTTCCACGATCATCAGAACAAAACGGTGCTGGGTTCGAATCTCTGTGAAGAATTGTATTCTGAATTTCGGGATTTTTAGGGCGCCCCTGAGTCGACCCAACCCTAATGGGTACCTGACATTAGTTTGGGAAAGCAAAGGCAGTTGGTCGTTGTGCTAGCCACATGACACCCTGCTCGTTAACCGTGGGCCAAAGAAACAGATCAATTCAACACCAACTGCTCTATAGACCGCATGGTCTGAAAGGGGAACTTTTTTTGTGTGTAACTTTCAAAGAACACAAAATGAAACATCTTTCCTATCAACATTTTACCTAGTACAATTAAGTTGTACAACGCATTTTAATTAAATGTTTTGTTAAACTCTACACTTTGAAAAACAAGCGTGGGAAGCGTGGTCTAGAGGCTAAGTACGCTTTAACTTGGCTTGTCTTGGCTACCTATGAAGGGGGCTCGCGGTTCGACACCCGACTCGGGCAGCACGGAAAACCAACTCATAGATACTGGTCCACAAATGAGATTGGACCAAAGCGCTCTAAATTAAGACTAAACTATTCACTTTAATGGCGAATATGTATAATATTCACACAGATTTATACTTTTAATAAATCATTATTTAACTCTTAACTAAAACAGTTGTAGTCATTCTCTTGAAAGGCTAGGAAAATCAGAAAATGGAGAAATGATTTCTCACTCTGCCTGGACGTTTCAGAATGCAGGATTTTGTGCTTTGCCTGGCGCAGAACTAGACATTCTATAGAATGCAGGATTTTGTCCTTTGCCTGGCGCAGAACTAGTCATTCTATAGAATTCAGGATTTTGTGCTTTGCCTGGCGCAGAACTAGTCATTCTATAGAGTGCAGGATTTTGTCCTTTGCCTGGCGCAGAACTAGTCATTCTATAGAGTGCAGGATTTTGTCCTTAGCCTGGCGCAGAACTAGTCATTCTATAGAATGCAGGATTTTGTGCTTTGCCTGGCGCAGAACTAGTCATTCTATAGAATGCAGGATTTTGTGCTTTGCCTGGCGCAGAACTAGTCATTCTATAGAATGCCTTGACAAAGTAGGAAACGGAGAATCAATTCGTACTTTGCCCCCCCCCCCCCCCCAAAAAAAAAAAAACAAAAAAAAACGGTATTCTGACGATTCTAATAGAATTCTAAATGCTGCTGGTAAAGTCATTGGCCAAAAACAAAACCCATTTGAGACAAACATTTATAAAAATGCTAAAATTATTCTAGAAATAAAAAAAAACACCTTTTGTGTCAGGATTTTGTGATTTTACCATTACAAAAGAGATAAAAGACACCGATAGCAAAGACAAACAGACACAAACACTCTTTTGTTTCCCTGGCAATCAAATCATTAAATAGAAACAGTCTGATATAAACTTTTCACATGTAAATTATGAGTGAGTCTGGTGTGAATTTACATTTTGTTTTTTTTTTGGTTATAATGTTTTGTTTGGTGTAATGCACAAATTGTAAGACAAATTTCCTTACTGACAATAAAGATTATTATTATTATTATTTAGCACTTTGCCAAAAAAAAAATGCAAGGTATTTTAAAGAATGCCTGCATTTTGCGCTTGCTGGTAACATATATAGAAACTTGAAGTTTCGGAAAATAGTTAGAGCCGTTTTTGAAAACCGTGTTCAGATAAGTTTTATGTTCTACGAGTTTGATAGCTAATAAGAGGTATTGAAAAAAAAATCTCTTACTCAAAGTAGTTGTTTTGTGACACTTGTGCGATTGTAGCCAGAAGCCAAAAGACGCCTGTCATGGCCGACAACTTGACGTAGACAATGAGATCACTCTGTTCCTCCTTCTTCAAGTCAGATGTCTTGAGTTGTCGAACTTTGTGTATCTTGACAACGGTAGTGACGAAGAAGATTGTATTACATAGGACAATGACGAGAAGAGGACCGGCTAATGCGACACCTGGAAGAACATTTAAAGAACAATTATAATATTATCTTATCTTATATAATACAGACGTTACTTCAAAAAAGAAGATGATTACGTCCTACGCGTCATGCATTTAGTCATGCATATTAACCAATGACTTAAATTCTGCCAAGTTACTGGTTTTCCTGGCTAGCTCAAGCAACCCATTCCATGCTCTAATAGCACCAGGGAAGAAGGAGTATTTGATATAGATGATATATTAACGTATTAGTTACTAGAAATTAATATACCAACTACCTTCACCAATCCTTAAATCTGTTGGGCCCTTGGATTTGTTGGTCGTTGGTCTCCATTTATCTTTTGCCTTGGCTAAAATTTCTTTCAATAACAGTCCCGTCTATACTTTAGTGTCTTCTCATAGCTTTCTGTCTTTTCTTCATTTACCTGTTGCTGCTGTTACTGTATCCGTGAGGAGGGTCTTTGCAAGCCATAAAGACCTCGTAAAAGGGCCATACAGTTTTAGATTGCGTTTATTTTTAGCATTGGTCAACATGCCAACTATCTCAACAACAAATATGCATTTTTATAACCTTTAGGGCTAAGGTAGTATGAGACATATTAAAGCAAACTACAAGGCTGAAATATAAAAATCTACGTGTCAAGCCCTGGTCACGGTCACATTCCTATATGCTTGAGAATCTTGGACGCTGACTGCACGAGGATTGAAATACTACAGTAAGATCCTACGCATCACAAATGAAGAGATTAGAAACAGTATTAAGACAGCAATAGGACCCCACGACGACCTGCCAACCACTGCCAAAAAAAAAACGCAAGCTTAAACTATATAGTTTAAGGGTCATCAGGGCTCAATAGACCTTTTTTTTCAAGGAAAAGAACCATGAAAAAGAAGAAGAGACAGAGAAATCAATGGAAAGACAATATAAAAGAATGGAGTCAAAAGATAGAGAAAGACGGTCAACAGATCTTGTGTGATTCCCCAATGGTTTCACATTTTCTTTATCCCGCACTAGTCGCCTTCTATAGAAAGTAGAACACAAAAAAATGTATGAACGAATGTAGAAATCTACCCAGAGAATATACTGTGGCATTTTACGTCTCGAGAGACGATCTTTTCCCTTTCCAACTTCTTGTGTGACTAAAGAGGTCAATCCTTGATACACAGCTGCGATCGCAGGTTGGGCATATGTAATCACCAGGCGCCGTTGCATTTTCACCCTTCTTTCTGTTTCTGTTGTGTATGGCATCTGCAATTCGAGACCCTTCCTTAATGCTCTCTCTCTACATGTGGATCTATCCACGCCACCTCTTCCCAGCTGCTAGTGTCGATTCTGAAGAGCTTCGTGTCATGTTTGCATACATCCCTATAACGTAAAAGTGGGCGATAAGAGGCTCTCCTGCCTTCTATTATATCGCCATACAGAATGTCCTGTGGAAGTCGACCTACTGGCATTCTACGAAGGTGGCCAGAGAATATACAATTCTAAAGATAAACCCAGACTTAGAAGAGGGTGCGCCAAATTAGCTTCTATTTTTATTTATCATGTTGATCATGACTATATAGAGGAATACCCACTAACGAATGTGTGTCCAAATTATAAAATGTCAAGACCTCCAGACCAAATTTAATTATTACATTATATCTAACAAAAATCATTACAGTCAACCAGACTGTCAAATTTTGTAGGAAAATCGTTACAGTCGTTTTCAAGATCATGGTCCATCAAGGTCCTACTCATGAAATTGAAAGCTGAATAGAGTAATTTTAAAAATGGCTTGTATTAAAATTATCTTATTATTTTCTTATACTAATTTTTTTTATTTCAAAGAATTTGGCTCACATATTCAAATCCACGCATATTTTTGTAATTTGAACCTTAAAGCTCACCAGTTAAGAGAAGGGAATCCAAGCAGCATCTTACTGATCCATAACCAATACCTTGACCTCTAGTCTGGTTGTAAGTGACCGCTACTACGACAGAAACCACAGTTGCTGGAAAAGACACAGAGAAGAGGCATCGCTTGATGAAGGACTTGTAATCATCTTGACAGCAAGAACTTCGAGTCTTGGCAGTAAACACCAGGAACATGTCCAGGCTACAGATGAAAGTCCACGAGAACATCCACAGCCACAGGAAGTGAGTAGACATGCCCAGAAATATGCACACGTTGTCTAAATCTTTACTAGAACGTAAATATTTTTTTAAAGATTTAATAAATGGAGAGCACGTGTTTTTAATTACAAATATGTGAATTCACCCCTCAAACCTCTAAATAGATTTTTAAAAAATGCTATTATATAGAGCAACTTTTATGTTTACAGCATACTTACAGCGCTATGGTCCAATTTCTTTTATGGACCTGCGTGTGTGTGTGTGGGGGGGGGAAATGTATCTGGGAGAAGGTTTTCCATGATGCCAACAGGCGCTCAGTAAACAAAACTCTGCTCGAATCGGGTCAAAGACAATAGACCATAATTTCATCATTTCCTTGCATCTCAAAAGAGGAAGACTTCTTTGACAAGGAAACAGCATAACTAATAAAAACAATCTCTAGCATCTGACTACGGGTCAAAAGATGTATTTTTAACCAGATACAGTAAAAAAAAACACCTTTAACAATTTGTGCTTCTAGAACGGATAAGAGGCCACAAAAAACTTATTTACTCATTTAGTTACAACTTTGTCTAGTGCTAACCTATTCCTTCATCTTTTTGTTTATGTCCGACGTTAGTTCATAGTGTTATAACTCAATAATAAGACGCCTAGAGGTTGATTTTTATTGGGGATTTCCGTAGTGATGCGTTGGCTTAGTGATAAAGCGATTGGTTACCGAACCGTGGGTTCTGGGTTCGAATCCTTGGATTTCTAATTTTCAAGATCTTTAGTGTGCATCTGAGACCACCCAGCTGTAATGGGTACCTGCCGTTAGTTGTGGAAAAGGAAAGGTGGTTGATCGTTGTGGTCTGAATGTGGAACATTTTATTTGACTATAATTTACTTTATGACATGAGATAGCTTCGTCAATAGGATCCCGCCCCTGCAGTTAGTGTTAGAATAGGGTGTAATAATTTCCCTTTTTGGATTTATAAAAACAACTATAGCTGAGAAACATACTTACATGTGGGCAGCTGCTAGAAGTGATGTCTGCGCCAACAGAAGACTCAGTGACAGCATCATGTTGTTCTTGCCTGCAAAGGTTCTCAAAATGGGATGTATGAGGTAAGTCATAATGGTTATTACAAGACAGACAAGGGACACCACAGAACAAGCTAGACTCACTGCGTAGAGTGCGACATCAGATTTCTCCTTTAAAGATTTGTCAGCGTCTTGAATTTCCTTTAATTTTTTCTCCAAAATCTCCCAGCACACTTTCAGTTCTCCGCTCTCCTCAATGAGAAGGTAGTTTAGATCTTTAGCCTCTGAAAGTGTCACTTTTGTGACGTTAAGATCTAGTGTCACTGTGAACTCAGGAGGCGAAGAGTTGTCCAATACATTTAGTTCGTATTCAGAAGTGTTGATTGTGACGTGACCACAAGTAAGTATATTGTTTAGTGGTATTAGCATCTCCTTGGTAACAACACTTTTGTCAGGCCACGAGCACGCGGTGTCGCTATTACAATAGACGTCAGAATGATTTTTTCTCATCTCGTAACAAGACACAAACGCATCTTTTCTCGACGTCGCATCTGATGGCTGAAATGTCAGATTTAATTGTCTCCCTTCCTCTAATGTTACCTGCCCATTCATCCAACTGTCTAAAACTAGAGATTCAAATTCATCTCTGGAAACATTAGCTGGTCCTTTTAGTCTAGCATCCACCCGAATTAAGCACGGGAAGGAATCGATTTTTAAACCTTCTTGGTAGCCATAAGTAACATCAACAAATTCAGTAGTCATTTTGAAGCTAACTTGATAGTTTGCAAACCATAGCTGAAACTGAAGACATTAAAGTTTACATACCTTTATCATTGGACTAAAACAATAACAATTAATATAACTAAAATACAAATTCTCACGTTATCTTATTCTATTCATTTCCAGTCATCAACTTGTATTTCAAATGAGGGTCGCATTACATAAAGTCCAACCGCTGGTTGAGTGGCAAAGCGCTTGGTTTTTGAACCGGGGTCCTGAGTTCGAATCCTAGTGAAGATTTAGATTTTTAATTTAGTGGACCAACCAGCTCTAATGGAAACCTGACATTAGGGAAAAGTAAAGGCGGGCCACAGAAACAGATTATAGATAGCAAAGTTTCCTAGGACGACCTTGTGGTAGTTGCACATAAATGTGCTACAGTGGTAGTTGTCTGAGCACAAGAAGAATCGAAGATCATGACTTTTGTTGATGCTTTGTGTGTTCTCAGATCGGTCGAAATCCCATTAAATACAACATCTACTTTGGCTTCCTTTGTTGAGTTGCTGAATACCTATCTACAGCAGTGTGGTAGCAAAGATCATTATGGAAACTATTTATAAAAAGTAAAGTTCCCCTTTCAGATCTTGTGGTGTATAGGGCAGATAATGTAAAGGCCATCTGTTTCTTTGGAACAACAAGAATGTTATGTGGCCAGTACTATGACCAACCGCCTTTACTTTTCCCCAACTAATATCAGGTACCCATTAGAGCTGGTCGTTTTCAGAGGCGCCCAAAGATCGCGAAATTAAAAAAATCCAAATCTTCACCAGGATTTGAACCCAGAACCCCAATTCAAAAAACCAGTCGCTTTACTACTCAGCCACCTCGTCTTCAAAAAATTATTCATAGAATCGATATTTCATCTACCTATCAATTGCACCCACCCTCACACAAAGTATTTTAATTCGTATAAAAGAATCTTGTTATTTTTTTGACTAAACCAAGGTTCCCCTACATACTTTGGACTTTGGGTCATCGCCTTTAGCGCAATTTCATGTCTTGCCTAATACAAATAGGTCCATTGTCATGTACAGGTATATAAAGAATTAAAAAACTACAACAAACATTGAAGATGAAGTTAGCAATGTATTAGATAAACTCGTATAGTAACATTTAAATACAACCTTTTTACTGACAGCTTTCATCAAGTAATGACAAGGATAATACTGCAATTTCCATGTTGTCGAAGGCGGCTCAACAAAGGTTAACCAAAGGCGTAGCTTATACTCGAGTGCATTAATCTTTAAAGCAGAACTGCAGCTTGATGAGCAGTTTTCCAGGTGAGCACTGCAGAGGTAGGCAGCGCCCCTGACAGAAACACACATAAGGGTATTATGTTACGCAGCATAAAATGTGTAAGATGTAGTTGATGTCACTAGATTAACGATGCTCATACATGCTGACTGTCATTCAACAGAGATGTTTAAGATATGAGATTTCTAGCTATGATAATAAAGTACACAGGCCAACATTGAATACAAAAACGTGTAGACTAACTGTACACCAACAATAACCCTAACAAAAACATTCAATTGTAGATTCAGTTAATTGGTTAGACCATTACTAGCCTATACGTCCTACAAATCATTCCTTAACTTTTAAATTATATAGAAACAAGAACAGGCGCAAGCAAACAAATAAAAAACTTGTTAAATACTTTTTTAAAAAAAGCTTATAAAAAAGTCCTAGCATCAATCAGTCACGTAATTAAATTTTTAATAGATCGAGACGTACTATAATACATCTTTGCGACTACAAATATTAACTACTAATTGTTTTTGTTTAGTGCAATTTCATGCTTTTAGTTTTCTCAATACCATTCGATCATATGCTTGCCTGGACCAGTTGGAAAGAGGTGGGGGGAGAAAGAAAGATGTATGAAAATCGAAGGTTTTATAATTACCTATTGTTAGTTTCAAACATTTCTCTCTGCAAAGTATAAATGGGACTAATTCAATTTATACCAGCTTATTTGTCCATTACAATTTATTTCCCTTATTCTAGATACGAAACAAAATAATTAAACACCAATAGATAATTAACTAATTATTGTTTTTATTTTATTGATTTTTTGTATTGTCAGGTAAAAGCAATAATTGTGTAAAATTTCAGCTTGATCCGAGATAGGGTGATAGAGAAATAATGTGTAGAATATTTTTACCAGACAGACTGAGTCAGTTGATATAAGCTTTGTGAAAAGTATCATGGGGTTAATATTAATCGAATATTCACATTTTTAATACAAAAACTAGCATTAACTTACTCATACATTATTATTATAACTTTTATATAGCGCTACTTTCATGCTCATAACATGCTCAGAGCGCTTTTGGTCCAATCTCATTTGTGGACCGGTGGGGGGGAGGGGGTATCTAGGAGTTGGTTTTCCATGTTGCCTTTAGGCGTTCAGTAAACACAACTCTGCCCGAGTCGGGTGTCGAACTTCGAGCCCCCTTCTATAGCCAAGTTCAAGCGCACTTGGCCTCTCGACCACGCTTCCCATTAGACAAACTCAAAGAGGAAGGCAAATATACTATTCCATATGTAAGTAAGAAATTCAGAATCTTTCTTTCCAATTGCCAGGCCACTAGAGCATTTATAAGAATTACCTTAATCGGCCAAGAAAACCAATGACTAGATAAGTTTGAATAACAACACTACTAACAAGATGAAAACAAATACACTTTAAAAGTAATTATCTATGTCAACTGTGGTGGCAGTTTAAGAAGAAAAGGTAACTAGCAGAAAAAATTGTGATAAGAAGATGAAAAAGTGGTCTTCAAAATCTGCATAAAACGTCTATAAGAGTTATCTTTGGTTAAGAATTTGTAATTTCGTTTCTATTGAAGTGTCTTATATGAAATGACAGATTTATGTAAAGTGTTATATATGCTAAGTCAACTGTAATACTCACGTCTGGAGCAGACCATTCATCAGCAGAGCAGTTAGCGTGATCAAAGACAACCTGTTTTTCAGTCTCTTTAGGCGCCATGTAAGAGTTAGAGTCAAAGTTGAGCAGGAAAGACGTGAGTGATCCTTTATCAATGGCTGCACTATTTACAGGACCTGACTAATAGAAAATACAGATATTTTTGTTCAACATTTAGCTTTCACTTTACTAACTTCACTACCTTTTTTTTCTGAACATTTCTACAGACCTAAATGGTGTGTCTGTAAGATTTACACCCATGTAACATAATTATATCTTTTTGATCTGTGTCTAGAAAACTGCGGCATGTTTCTTGAGATGAGATCCATGTAACAAAACTTAATAAATATGTTTGCGGCCTATAATTTCTTTATGTACTCTTTCATAAAATAAAATAAAAATTACATAACAAAACATTTGAGACTTGTGCGGTTATTTCCGATGAGCCAAGTTCAATTTAAAAAAAAAGCCATAAGCCAAATTTAGTTTACAAAATACGCGTTCAGTTTTAACGCAATGTTCTTTTTAAACTCATGAATTCGCAGCAAGACAATATAAAGAATTAAAAAAATGTTTTGAATTTGTCATAGACAATTCTTTGAACTTCTGAAAATGAAACAAACACAAATATCTATTCGGAAGAATTTCAATATATAGTAGAAAATTCCTCTTCAGACTTGTCACTTTTAGTTTGCTTTTGATTTAAATTCTATGGAAACTGTCTGATATGTCTTAGTTATCATTCAATATAAATCGAATGAAGTCAATGGTTTGCTTTTGATTTAAATTCTATGGAAACTTTCTGATATGTCTAAGTTAATTTTTAAAATAAATCGAATGAAGTCAATAAACATTGCATGCCACTTACGTCAGCGGGGGAATTTAAATCTTGTGTCATTGAAGTGCACACTTGACCAGCTTGCAGTGAACTTTCTTTGGAGCTAGAAGTAATAGTAGTTTGGCTTTAGGAAATTGAATCCCAATGCTAAACAAATACTACATCATATTTAATTATTTATTTATTTATCTAATTAATTGTTAGTTTACGAAGTAGGTCCATTTATCGAGTAGAGATAGTAGATGTTCAATATACTGACAATATTTATTTAATCTTTTTCTAGCCGTTAAAAAGCTAGGAATTAGGTCATTTCTAAACAATAAAAAACATTTAAAAAGAATTATAAAAACTTAAGCCTAAGAAGCCAATATGTGTGTTGGCATCCTACAGTAATGGAACGACTATGGTTCATCTCGAACACTTTTTTCATGTAACTGTGGAGCCCTATTTTGGAGAGACACTCACGTCCACATATATCGCAGGTCATGGTGGCTTTTGGTGGTAGAAGAGCTGGCTATTTTTTTGTATGGCACACATTACTTCCAGAGCCGAGGTCCATGTTTTTTCCACTGTCCATAGCTTTCTTGGTCACTTTTTCTCTCCAACTAGTGCGGTCTAGGGTAATGTCTTCTCAATGATCAATATCAATGTTCACTGTTTTTAGGTCCGTTTTATTACATCTTACAATTTATGTATATGGCAGATGATGTTAAGGTCAACTGTTTTCTTTGGCAAACGGTTAACAAGCAAGGGGTCAAGTGGTCAGCACCACGATCAACCACCTTTACTTTCCTCAACTAAAGTCATGGACTCGTGAGCATCCTACAAATCCCGAAATTCAAAATCCCGAGATACATCGAGATTGGAACTACGGACTCCAGGTTTGGAAGCCACCACCCCGAATATGTAAGAAAATACTGTGATATTAAAGATAGTTAGTATTTAACATTGTTTAGTACATACTTTGAATGAATACAAAACTCGCATCAAATACATTGTTTTCCTTTTCAATCCAGTAAATAAAAGAGCGTGATTAGAAATATGTTTTTATTCTACTTAAAAAAAAAAAAAGAATTTTTTTTTAATGAAACTAGAAGAAGCTGGTATAAAACGCCTTAGTTGCGCGGATGGAACCATTTACAATAAGGATCAATGAAGCAGACTTACTCTGAGTCTTTATTATGCTATGATAGTTAAGAAACTACTCACGATATTTTGTAAGGCGTGCAGATTTCGACATCGTCTACCGGCCAGCTCTGTGTTACTACGCAATCGGGTTCCCTTTCCAGCGCCATCTGGAGGAGGGAGTCAAAACGTGTGGCCTTGTAAATAAACATGGCGCTGACACACCTTACGTTTAACTTGGCCTGGGTCAGCTTCTGAAGAGAGAAACAAGATTCTGGTCACATGAGATCACATAAACAGATAATAGATGTAGGATATGATTCAAGAGCAAGAAAAAATACGATATTAAATAGTAAATGCACTAAAAGCACGCCAGAGAAGTAAACATTTCTATCAGTGTTCTAGATCACGTGATGAATGTAAGACCTATGTCCTACGTAAAAACTAAAACCTAATTAAAAATTACTGTGCGAATGTATTGGAGATTTTTTTGAGCGATGTAGAATCAAATGAAAAACAAACTATATGCAAACGAAGTTCAGACTTCTGTGAATGAATAACATTTAGTATAGAAATCTCCAATCGGTACTTTTTTACTTTAATTATAGATATAAAAATTGTAGTTTTAACCGTATTCAATATAATTAAGTAGGCCCCTATATATAATTCTTGAAAGATAGATGTATTGGGTGATAGTCTGTTTAGATTTGTGTGCGTGTGTGGTTAGGTGTGTTTGAAGGTGAGAATGTTAAGAATTGTGATGCAGGCACTTGTAGATCTATAAATCTAAAATGTTTGTATGACAGCTATGGCGACGGACTGTTAATGCTCGGTCATTTTATTGTGGTTCCTATCAATCAATACAACTAAACCAGGGTATGAGCATTTTAATACAGTACTTTAAATAAACTTGAGCAAGCGTCTTGATTAACTACAATGTTTTATTCAGAATATACACAGATTCAACTCGAAAGTAGATGTATGTAGGAACTAGTGAAATGATAATTGAAACAAGATTTAACTCCGGACTAAAGCCCACTCTTTCTGTCTAACGTTTCTCGTTTAACTCCTATTTAACATTCCTATCAGTCCTATTTAGCTATTAATACTATCTATAATCTAGATGACATTTCTCACTATGTAGCTTTCAATACTATCTACAATCTAGATGACATTTCTCACTATGTCGCTATCAATACTATCTAAAATCTAGATGATATTTCTCACTATGTAGCTATTAATAATATCTACAATCTAGATGACATTTCTCACTATGTAGCTATCAATAATATCTACAATCTAGAGGACATTTCTCACTATGTAGCTATCAATAATATCTACAATCTAGATGACATTTATCACTATGTAGCTATCAATAATATCTACAACCTAGATGACATTTCTTACTATGTAGCTATCAATACTATCTACAATCTAGATGACATTTCTCACTTAAACTCATGCTGCCCACGGACACATTTTATTAAAATTTCAGAAAGATCATTAAATTAAAATTTGAATTTTATCATATGCTTATTATTGACCTTAATAGGTCAGTGTTACAGCTATGAAACCCAGGGGAAGTAACATTTGTATTTTCGGAATACCAAGTTATCAGTATTATCGCTCATATAAACAATTGTTGCTATTCAAAGGTTTGAAACAATCTATCTAGATTATAAAGTATGTGTTGAATTTTAAAAAGTTGTAACATATTTAATACGAATATATTATTTTAGTACATTATTGAAGAATACATTCCTTTTTTTTTTTTAAAGTAATTTTCACTAATGTAGAGTATCAATCTGTTTTTAATTTTCTGCCAACTAATTAAAACATAATTATTGAAATACACAAAAAGATGACTTGAAGATTAAACATGTAAATAATTTGCGATTGAAATTAGGAATCTCTACTTTACCATTGTTGCATTGTTGCATTGAGCACAGAAAACGTTGTGATAGATGACACCGGTCTCTGTATCCAATAAGGCCTTCACAGTTTCCGCATTAATAACATTGTCTGACTCGCAGAGTTCAACGTTGGTTCTGTCCACCTCAAACCGGCACGACCTGATCACGCTTGCGCCTGGTAAAATCATAAATGATAAATTTTAAAGTTTTAATTAGATCAAATAGAAAAGCACGCCTCAGTGGGGTGTTTGCAAGCTGCATCCGTCTTATCACATTCTTTTATTTGATAAGTAGAAAGAGTGAACATTTTTATCAACTCACTCTGTCTGTCTGTCTGGTAAAAAGTTTTTATACCTTATTTTTCCCCACACCCTTTCTTGGATCAAGTAAAAACTTTGCAGAAATATTTATTTGCACAGACAAGACATGAATAAATGAAAAAAAAAAGTTAGTTAACTAGTAATTATTAATTATTTTGTTTGATACCGACCTGTGAAATAATCCTACAGTATTAATAAATAAAGCTAAATATGTAGAGTTTCGTCACCCTAGATATGGTGATATGTTATTTCTAATACCACATTATCGGATCAAGTTGAAACTTTACATACTTATACCATGTATGTAACATAATATGAATCAATCAGAAAATACAAAAAATAGTCTATTAATAATTGGTAACATTAATTATTTTATTTGATATCGAATAAGGAAAATACACTTCTACATTATTTAGAGATATAGCTGTAAGTGCGGAGTTCTTTCCCTTAGCTATTTTTTTATCTCGTTGTTGTACGATGCAGCCATAGGTTTGCACGTTGTTGTATCTGTCTATGCTAAGTAGTATTGTAATTACCAAATGTCACGGGTGAAATCGCTTCTATTGGGCGGTTAACAGACGGAGAACATGTGTCTTTGTGCGTATCCGTATCAGTAGTGGGTACAGCTGAATCATTTATAAAGTCATAATTGCTTCTTAAACGGGCAGATGATACTCTGGTTGTAGCACTGATGTCAGACCTAGATGCCTCAGCTAAAGTGGAAATTGGTTCTTTCAGACCATCTGAGGCAGGATACACTGTTGAACTGTCTAACCCGTCAAGAAAGTTAAACATTTGACTCCCAGTACTCTCTGCTTGAAAACCTGCTTCTGAATATGAGTTTTTCGCCGGCCGAGACGTGTCCGAAGTAGTGAATCCATATGATTTTGTTTTACCTTTCTCATCAGCAGTGCTATAGTTCCCCAACTCAGCACTAGAAACTGTTGTAGAATTTCCATTCTCATTGCTTCCAATTGTAACAGAACTCACAAGAAGAATTGAGTAAGAACAAAGAATAAATACAAATAGGAAATTCAAACTTTCACTGGAATACATTGATAACTTTCCTCTTTAAAGTTCCTTCATGTATTCTAACTAATGACACCCTAACAACATTAGACAGAAGAGACTCGCTTTTTAGTTCATTCCTTTAGACTGAATAATACATTTTACTTTCATATAAACTCTAAACTTGCAGTTGTTTTCCATGATCAATGTAACCACTTGGTAGATCAAACTGCACTAAGCTGCAATTAGAGTATCAAACAAACTGGGGGATATTTGAGAACCTCATTAGGTCGTGTAGTCATGGGCTTTATCTTTGTTTACCCAAGGAAAAAAAAAGAATATTTCAGCTAACAATTACTACCAAAAATGTAGTAATTGAAACCAAAGGTCATTGAATTTGTCCACTATTATTATAATGGATTAACTTGGACTTTTTTGTTTCTATAAACGTTAGATTTTGTCCAATTTAGCCGATTACCTCCCTTGTGATTTTGCGTTTTGGAGAGTATTCTGTAATGAGTTCGACTATGAATGGATGTTTTTTTACAAAGCTCTGTCTGTCTGTCTGGTAAAAAGTTTGTACACTTTATTTCTCACAAACCCAATCTCGGATCAAGCTGAAATTTTGAACAATTATTTCCTTTTTCCTGACAACACTAAAATTAACTAATTAACTATAGGTAATTAACTATTTTATTTGGTATCTCAAACAAGGTAAAGAATTTATACTTGACAGAAGTAGTGGTATAATCTGAATTAGTCCCCTTTATAGGTTGTTGCCTGAATCTTACTGAACACAACATAAAAATAGGATCTGACAATAGAAACAGTAGATACTTATACAGACTTCAATGTTTATACGCTCTCTACTTGCATTGTAGTTTCCGTGTTAGCTTGAGATGACTGAAAAGGCTTGAGCCATAAGTTTCGTATTCTGTTCGTCCACCCTTTTTATGTTTCTATAAATGCTTTTATAGCTAGTCTAGTTCTATTAAAATTGAACTCCACCATCGATCCAAACTAGTTGATACAACTATGCTTAATAATAACTTTTGTTTCTTTTTAAAAAATATTCTCAAAAATGTTCTTTTTAAAATGCTGCCTTGGAGTCAAGGGTAAATCTAGGGTTTAAAAAAAATGAGGAAATGGCTCGATGTTATAAAGCCTTCTTTAAGTTTTTTAGAAACCTTCGAACTTGAAGACAATGGCTCGTGTGATTGTTTAAACACAAGGGTCGTTAACATTCCTAATTACTCATTGGATATGGAGCAAGTTTTGTTTTTTTTTTAAACAGGGATAGTTAAAATCATATGCACTGCCTCGGTAGATAGTACATTAAGATTCCATTTGAAATTGTCTATTAGAGTTGTGTGTCGCACTTGGAACTTTAAGGCAAGCAAAAGCGAATGTAAGCTCCTTTCCGCCAGCATGAATTGGGCAGCGAGTTCCTCCTTCCCGCCACCAAGCCCGGGGGGGGGGTGAGACTCGGGGTTAAACTTGGAGTTTGATTTTGCTTTCACTTCCAGAGGACACGGACACTTCGGACACGCGGACCACTGGGACCCCCATCGTTTTCCTATACAATACCAGGCTAACCGTGCGGGACACGCCATTTAGGTAACGGCCACTTGAGGGAGGCGTCTGGACGTTGACAGATCTCTGCGGGAGCTCTTTTTCATCCCCGCACAGTGCAATGAGGATGTTTTCGCACTCTCTGAGGAACCTTGTTTCGCTGCCCTTTGGCCTAACCGTCCCCTCTCACGACCGTTTTCACCCGGGCGCCACGACGAGACAGGGCAGCAAGCCCTGGCATTAAGAGTCCAGAATAAATTCAGTTATGACAAGCTACCAAATGAATTCATTTTAAGTAGAGCTTAAGGGTGAGACTGTTCAATGATCATCTGTCCGGAGGTATCTAAGCAAATAATTTGTTGTATAAGGTCAGCTCTTCTTGAGCCACGTCCATTCCCCACTGCTCGCCGTGTCAAGGCGTCACGAAAAATTTCTTTCTACTCCGACAATGTACCACCACTTACCGTAAGGGAGCCACCACGGCATCGCGCGGCCCCAGTTAAGAACGATGTGGCTGATGAGAAGGTTTGGCGAACCTCCTTTATATTCTCTCTAGTGGAGTTTATGTGTCTTATCTTATCTTATATATATATATATATATATATATATATATATATATATATATATATATATATATATATATATATATATATATATATATATATATATATATATATGTATGTATGTATGTATATATATGTATATGTGTGTGTGTGTGTATATATATATGGGAAGACCAGCTTAGAACTTTGACGAAGAAAACAGCCCAGTGACTCCTTTTTCTATACAAACTCAATAACTTTAAACTAAACAAGAAGATCCTTGAGACTTTTACGGCGCGACTATACAAAATCTGCTTACATACGGAATAACTTGTTGTCAAGGCAACGCCTCATCTAAACTGTTGCGACGTCTAGAAAACATCATTAAAAAAGCATCAAAAATTACACTCGCAACATTACCGCATTTAAAGGAACTTTTTGAACAAAAGTGCCTAAGAAAAATCGAAAAAATGGAAGACAACGGCCACCCGCTCCATCAGAACTACGTCAGGTCGTCGTGAAGTGGACGACTGCTTTCAATCAAAACAAGAACGGAGCGGTACAAAAACTCGTTCGTACCTCACTCGGTCAGACTCTATCACCGCCACTCATTGATCAGGGAACATGAAATGCACCAAAATACCTGTGTGTATTCGCTGAATGAACTCTTTATGTTGTGTCTGTTGTATTTATGTGTATTTTTCTGTTGTGTTGTCTTTATATGAGAAAAGAGTCCTTGTAATCACAACAAATTTCCGTAAGGATCAATAAAGCAATCTTAGTCTTATGTCCATTGGTCGTTTCAAATTGTATCCCACATGTGCCGTGTGCACTGCTTACTTTCATGATGATTTAATCTATCCAATAAACGTTTCAAATGAGGTGCCGCGGCTTTGCATGCACTGCCTAGCCTCATGATGACTGAATATATAAAGGAAGCTTTAAAAGATTCAAACATAAAAAGAAAACACTTGTAACGAACATTATATGCAATAGTTTTAAAAAAATCTGTTTTAATTAATCAGTCAACAAAGAGAAAGAACAAACAGAATTAACCAAATAAGAATTGTTGAAAGCTAATGTTTCCATGGTAACTAGACAATTAAATGCGTGTCCTGTGAAACCAAAAAAAAAAAAAAAACAAAAACAAACCCCAAACAAACCAACATTTTAAATGAGATTCTTTTTTCCTCTGTTTTCAACTTAAACTTACAATTTTATCAATGTTCAGCCCGATAGTAGCAAATTAAATCAGAAAAAAAAAAGAATACAGCCTACTTTGTAAACAATAAAATATTTTCTTAGTCAAGAAACAGTGATGAGTAGATGGTACAGAAGACTAGATGAAAAACTTTTCACTGATGTAGAGCTGCTCTTTGGGTTTAATTGTCTCATTTATTATAGGAGCTCTGGAGGAAAAAGGACCAATTTATAAACTAACCCAATCTTTTTTTGTGCCCTACATATAGTGTAAATAACACTCTTGACATGTACAAAGCATACACTTTTTTTTTTAAAGTACTTGCAGTTGTTTTTTTAAAGCTTTTGTAAAGGTAGGTAGGTAAGTTTCTCTTTCAGACCTTGTGATCTATAGGCCAAATGATTTAAAGGTCAACTGTTTCTGTGGCCTACAGTTAACAAGGATGTCATGTGGCCAGCACAACCCTAACCAATGTCAAGTACCCATTCAAGCTGGGTGGACTCAGGGGCACACAAAGATCCCGAAATTAAAATTCCAGTTTTCACAAGGATTCGAACCCGGGACCTCCGGTTCGATTTACCGCTCAGCCAGCGTGCCTCCAGCTTTGGTAAAAAAAAGCACGAAAACCTTCTCCCAGGTGCCTTCACCTTCCCCCCAAAACTTGTCCACGAAAGTGACTTGAACATAGTGCGCTAAACATGCTAAAGGCGTCATAATAACAATTTTGTCAGAAATACTTTTGTCTCGCAAAAGTCAATTTAGTACATAGAAAAGTAGAATTGTGGTTTCTTAATGGTTGCGCACAACAAAATGGAAAGGTCGTTTTGATTGTATCTTGAAATACGTTGGTTATATTTGTCGAATAATTAAATAGTTAGCTCCGAGTATCTACCAAACATAGATTTTTAACTTTGGATCTTTGGGTGCCTTTGAGTCCACCCAGCTCTAATGAGTACCTGACAACAGTAGGGGAAAAGCCCTTAGGTCGTTGTGCGGGCCACATGACACCCTACTTAACCGTTGGCCACAGAAACAGATGACCTTTACATCATCCGCCCTATTGATCGCAAGGTCTGAAAAGGGAATTTTACTTTTTTTTTTTACTTTACTAGAGAGTAGATAAACTGTTACAACTAGTCAACTCAAAGACATGATTGATTGTATCTTTTATTTTTGTTGATCCTCTTGTTGACCGAGAATCAAATGTGTAACGTAATTGACTTCATTCATTCATCAGTGGTGGTGATTAGCTTTCTTAGTTTCAAGCTTGATCTTTTCGCCAGAAAGAAGAATAAAGAGTGACAACTCTCTTGTTGCACACAAATGCAAAAAATATGGCCATTCCTTGAAGTCCGTTTAGGAAAATGGCGATGAACCTGTTGAGTAAAAGTCCGCAGTCTTAAAGTTTTATTATTACATTATTGTATTCATACATTTCAAAGGAAATGCTAAATTATAGATTTATAAATTAATAAATATTTTTATTTTCGGTCCATATGTTGGACAAATGGATCTATTGCTAGAATCGACATAGTTGCCTGGTCGTGCGTTTTACTATCATGTCCAGTCCATTTGATGGTCACGGGTTCATACCCTGCCCACTGCCACCCTTCGTCGTCCTGCGGAGGGTTTGAACTAGGAAGTAGATTATCTTCAGCTCTGAAGGAACATCCGAAACATGTAAAACTTTTGACTAACAACAAACAAGTACAAGTTAATTGGTTATTGACGTTGTGTCTACCTTAAAAGCTTAATCCTAATTTGATCTTTTGACCTATATCACGATAACCTTGTTAATAATAATAATAAAAAAAAAGTAACCTTTTGACCTCCATGTTAAAAAAACTTTTATAAATAAATTACCCAAAAATCTTATTATCCGAGAACTCAGCCAGGACAGCCACAATCCAGAACATGCCTGTCACAGCAGATAACTTTACATAGATGGTGATATTAAAGTCTGGTGCAGTGCTAGAAAAGGAAGCGGACTGAAGTCTTCGGACACTGTACATTTTATAAACAGTTACAAGATAGAAGGTGACGTTGATCAAGGTTATAGCGAACAGCGGAGCAGCTACAGCGATTCCTGGAATAAAAAATAGTATTATTATATATTGACTATATTGGTTTAAGATTTGAAATCAGGGTTAAAACAGATGAGGACCCCTCAACTCAAGAAGACATTGAGAAACTGGAACAGATATATAATAGAGCAGTGAGATTCAAAACAAACGAATATTCACATTGGACTAGAGTAACACCATTAGTAAAATCAAATTTAGAAAGCCTTCAGGATAGAAGACTCAAAAGTAAAGTTGCAATTATACATAAAAGTCTGAACCATAATCTTCAAATACAAAAACAAAATTTAATAAAATACTCAGAAAGACACAAAGATAAAGGCACATTCCTCGTCCCATATGCTAGGACAAATTTGTACAAATACTCCTTCTTCCCTAGCGCTATTAGAGCATGGAATGGGTTGCCTGAGCTAGACAGGAAAACAAGTGACAGCAGAATTTAGGTCATTGGTGAATATGCATGACAAAATGCATGACGCGTAGGACGTAATCATCTTCTTTTTTGAAGTAACGTCCGTGTCATGTAAGAAAATTAGAAGAAAGGAAACTCGCAAACAAAGCTATTTCTTTAGCAAGAAATTGTTTAAAATGACTGTATTAAAAATATATTTCTATCTAAAATGACTTCCGAATGGCTTCCAAACCGAAGGGTCCTGAAAACAAATCACAGTGAAGATTAGGGATTGAGCTTCCAAATTTTTAGAACGTCCTTGATACCATCACACTCTATTGTAGTTAGTCTTTGTAAAGGCCACATGACAGTCTCTTTTAACCGTCGGCCATAGAAACAGATAAACTTTACATCATCTGTCTTATAGATAGGTCGCAGGTTTAAAAGGGATATTTTACTTCTTTTAAAATTTCCTATTTGGTTAAATAAGAAAAATAATTTAAATTATATACTAAACATGAGTTAATATACTTAATAAATATGTCTAAATTCCAATTGGTACATTATATAAGTAAAACTAATAACAAAATATAATCATTATGACTCTTTTATTGAATAATACCGTTTTTATTGGCTAGATATACAAAAGTGACAAATCTTAATTCATGTCGCCTCACGTCGTGCTTTCTATGCAGCAAAGGTCACATATAACATCATCTAGATCAATGCTGTCTAGTATTTAGACTTCAAGTGAATAGCTAGATTACATGACAGTGGCGTAATATTTAATGTAAAAAATAATTAGGACATTCATTTGGGGGTCCCTCCTCAATTAGGGGCTGAGTGGGACTTTGAGTTTGGAGCTAAGCCACTGTTTAGTTGTAAGAAACTGTTTTTCCCTCAAAATGAAGGTTGTGAGGAACTGAAGGTTGTGGGAAACTGAAGGGTGTGGGAAACTGAAGGTTGTGGGAAACTGAAGGGTGTGAGAAACTGAAGGTTGTGAGAAACTGAAGGTTGTGGGAAACTGAAGGTTGTGGGAAACTGAAGGTTGTGGGAAACTCAAGGTTGTGAGAAACTGAAGGTTGTGAGAAACTGAAGTAAAAAAACAAATCTTGTTTAAAATCTTGTTGAAAAATATTGTGGAGCTCTTTAGACAACCTCGACCAGAAATCATTAAATACGAACATTTAACCAGTTGCTACTTCCTGTGTGCCTAGAACAACCAAACACTTTTTCTGATTGAAACCGCAGTCATTAATATTACCGAAAATGATTCCTTATTCAAAATTCGAACATTTTAAAATGTATCCGCAATGTGTCAAAATTACAAATGTATATTGTCGTTTAGGTTTTGTGACTAATTTCCACAGAGAACACCTGGTTAGCTTACTCTGTGAAGTGTTTTGTCATAAGGTCAGTGCTTCAAATCTCTTATTGTGCAAAAGCACAATATATATAAATAGTATGGTATAGTATGTAATAAGAATATAAACAATAAAAGCTGATGGGTAATGCTAGTTTTGCTAGTTTTATATAAATATAAAAACTTGTGTAGTTATTTGTCTCCCTTTCTTGTTTTACTTACCAATGAAAAACGGAGAGTCTAAATAACATTGAACATTTCCATATCCTAATTCTCTCCCTTGTGATTTGAAGGTGTTATATGTTATAACTGAACTGACAACAGACAATGGCAAAGCTAACGACACACTCAACCACTTCCAGGTCTCACGTGTCATATTTCGTTCATTGTTCATTCTGGGTCCGGCAGTGAAAACTCGAAACATGTGAAAGGTACAGAGGAAGTTCCATGAGAAGTTCCAAAGCCACAGGAAATGAGTCAGGACACCAATGATTTTACAAGGAATGCCGGGAGCAGAACTAGAAAACCCCAAAAAAAAAAAAGTTTAATACGTTAAAATATTTTTTTAACTTAAATGTTGCAAGATATTTGTAAGTTGTTTTTTTTTAAATCAAGACTTTAATTTTCCAAACATTGTTAGTTTCTTTTTAAAAAGAAAACCCTTATTCACTACACTACATTCTACAGGCTGGCACAGTAGTCTCATAGGTTAGCCCCTCAATCAGGGTATGAATTCAGAGACTTTATCATTTGTCCATTTTGTTATTTGTTATTCTTAGTACATAGGACTATGTTTGATCCAATTCTTATAAAGATGATGTAAACATATGTCAACACCATTAGCGATCTATTAATTTCAAGATTAATAATGATTTACGGATTTTCCCTATTCTGGTCTTCTTCTTCACCTGTTACGTAGTCTATTGAACCTTTGGGGCATCACACCTGATCTGATGACTGTCGCCTTTCTCCATTCCTTGTTGTTGTTGTTTTTTTCGAATATAGAATCTGTTTTTCAAACACAGGACTATTTATTCTTTAATGTGGTGTTTTCGTCGCTTTCTATGTAAGGCCTTTCTCTTGTGTTCCTCGTACTGTTCCCTAAAGGAAGGTCTTTGCTAGCCCCGAAGAACTTGAGACATGGCCATAGATCTTTAGTCAGCATTTCATTTTACATTGGTAAACCAGGCCGCTGCCGAGCCGGTATTGTTTTATTTATTGTCGTCATTCCATTCTTTGTATCCAGGGCTAGATACTTGCATGATGGCGCCCACCCCTTTCCATGCTTGACATGTGTGATATGGGGCACTATAAATGGGTAGCACCTTTGATGGTCTGGCATATTCCTAGACCGACAGCAATGGCTACATTTTCAGGACCATTGCAGACTAAACTGTAGTCTCAACGAATAGTTTAAAGATTATTGTATTGTCAATTGAACAATTTGAAGAGAACAAATATCAATGCTTTCATTAAAAAAAGATGGACTATTCACTTCTGATCTAATTGACATGTTCTAGCTTGTTTATTTTTACATTTTATAAAATAAAGGAAATCTAGCTTACGTGTAAGCGCTGAACATCAGAGAGACTTGGGCCAAGAGAAGACTGAAGCTGAGAAACATGTTGTTTACACCAGCCTTCATTCTCAGGGCTGAAAACATGCAGTATGTCAACAAGGTCATTAGAAGGCATACAATGGAAATAATGAAACAGACCCACGTTAAAATGTTTTCAACAAAACACTGTGTCTCCTTGCAACGTTGGTCAATGTCTGGATCTCTTTCTTTCCATTCCTTTAATTTCCTATCCATCAAATCAATACAGACAAGGAGTCTTCCATCGTCATCAAAATCAACCATCATTAAATCTTTATTATCTGTGATGTGTACCTTTGTGACATTAAAGTCTATGGTTATAGTCACATTTGGAGGTAAAGTCTGGTCGTCAATGATAACATGGAAGAAAGATTGATCTAAAAGTAAATGCTTACAAATCAATACTTGGTTTAAAAAAACTTTATTATCGCAGGATTCAAATGAACTTATTAAATCTTCATCATTTTTCTGTTTCGTGATAACTCGTGGATACATGTTGTTATTGGCGTTTGAAGCATATAGGCCTTCTTGATCAAGCTGGTTTAAACGCCGTAAAGGTTTTAAAATAAAAAATGGTTGTAGATTAATATTTTGTACATCTGACAGGTTAAATGCATCCTTTTGTACTATTTCTGATAGGAAAGCTGATTCAAAATCTTTAACTTTCTTGCCGGACACTGTTAAAATCATATCTACAATGATCGATACTGAAGTTTCTCCTGACTTTGATAAGCTCTCAACTTTATCAATGTGAATGATATACTTGCAATTCTTTGTGAAACGATAGTGCAATCTGTGTACTATCTGCAAACGTTAAAAAAAAATTATTACAGTTAAATAATTTTGTTAAACTTAATGCTTTTTATTTCGTTTCACTCTTGTTTTTTTTTAAAACTGTTCTGTGGTGGGAGGCGTTTCAGTTAAAAATATTGTGTGTGTGGGGGGGGGGGAATGGGCGTAGCCGGGATTTTTTTCGGGGAGGGCTGGGGGGGGAATTTTTCTGAGGTATCTGCAGTTCATTATCCTGCTATTAAAAATTTTTAGTTCAAAAACCAATCTTCTATTTACTGCACTTTATTAATAGAGCCCTATTAGCTACGCTCATGGAATTTGGTGTCTGTAGAATAATTTCAAAAGTTTTTTTTTTTAAACCTCAAAAACTCTCTGAAGAGAGGCTTTAAACTCAAAACCATCTGGAATGGGTTTTAAACTTAAAGCCCTCTGGAGGGAGGGTTAAACTAAAAATCCCAATTGGCTACGCTCATGGAATTTGGTGACTCTCAAGCATTATTGATATGTCCCATTTTAGCTGCTGTTTTAACCTCAGAAACCCATTATTAATATTTATTATTTAGTATTTTAATATGTTTCACATATATGCATACTGTAAAAATGATGGAAAACTTTTTTTTTTGTAAATGCAGTAGTTAGTGTCACAGAAGTTACTTACCTTAGCAATACATTTACAACAAAAAAAAAAAAAAACACAAATTTTTTTACAAGAAATCTAAAACCGATTGCATAAATGTATTTAAAATACGCATACTGTGCTCTTTTACTAAATAGTCTCCTATGTTTGTTACTATTAAGAGTGAATAGTTGTAAAAATGGTGTATTTTTTATGAAAAAAAGTGGTTACCTAGTTGATTATAAAAATTACATTTTTCGCTTTCAGAAAATAAAAAAGTAGCCGTGCACTAGAACTTTGAATGGTCTAAAATATCATCATGTCATTTCAATATCTTTTCTAGTTTACGAGATCTAAACGCGACGGACGGACACAAAACTAAAAACGAACTATTCTCCTTTCGGGGGCCGCTAAAAAAAGGTTAATCCATTTTTTCTACATTTTCTACTTTTAAATGCTTCATATAGTATGATAAGAACTCCTATAAAACATTTTTTTTGCGCATCAACCCGCATACGCGTTTTACTCTCTCACGCGTATACCCCGCACAAATAACAAAAAAATAGGTAAAAACTCTATCTTTTTTACCCCACCCTTTTATACGTCAAGAGTCGATTTATGACACAACTGAAGCTGCCAACATGCTTCGCTTATAGAAGGGAGACAGGGAATAGGATACAAGTTTCGATTTCACTAACTATAGTGAGGACAGTGACATTAGTGGGACTGGCGATTGATTGCGGATGTAATGAATGCATTGTAGTCTATACGTTTCGACATTATCGGTATCGGGAAACTAGTTTAATTTCTTACTTGTTACAAAAGTACATTAAAAGTTGTCTTCCGCATCAGTAGGCCTACTTGCAGAAATAAAAGAGTTATCTTTCCATGGCTTTTTCATCGTAGTGTCCAGTATGATTGGGCCACGAAGAGGGTTATATATGTATAGATATTCATAAAGCTTTTCAATGTACATTTCACAACCACACAGCGAACTATAGGAGGTATAAAGACCCCCTGGTACGTCCAGAGTTTCCGTTATATTATGTTTATGAGTAAAATACATTTTTTAATCCTCCCACTTTTGTATAACCAGTAAAACTGACATTCGCTTCAAAAAAAAAGCGTGGGTTACATCATAGTTACATGTGCTAAAATGAAATGGATGATTTCGATTTTTCATAAGTACCAGAAATTTTGTAATAAAATAACAAGTAAAACAAATACGACTGGGTATCCGGTTGCAATAGCTGGTTACTCGCAAATAACATTGTCTTATAAATGATGTCTTTGGGTGTTAAAATAGTGTTGTATCACTAATGACGACACGATAGGTGTACGATCAGTTGACACATGTGACGCAGGCCAGAAATACAGTTTAGCATGCTATGTCGATGGACAAGAGAGAGAGAGAGAGTACTGTCACAGACTCGTTTGAGAGTATCTGTGATATGAAGTGATCTTGGGAAAGCTAACGGTCTGAACTACAGGCCCATCTCACATCTTGTGTGGGAAAGATGGCTGAAAAAAAGGTAAATGAGCGTCTGGTTTGGTACCTTGAGAGTGCCCGTCTTATAGCTCCAGAACAGGCTGGTTTCAGGCCTGGAATGTCCGCTATAGACCAAGTCAACATCTTTGTGCAGAGCGTAGCAGATGGATTACAAAAGACCGTAAGCACATACGCAGTCTTCATTGACTTAAAACAGGCATATGATAAAGTATGGCGGCCTGGTTTGCTTCATAAGATAAGAGCCGTGAGGGTGCGGGGACGGATATATTACTGGATTAGAGACTTCCTACAAGAGCGTACAAAGATGTACGGAGAAGTCTCAGGGGAAATGACCCTCGAGCAAGGCCTCCCCCAGGGCTCTGTCCTGTCATGCGCCCTTTTCACGGCCTTCAAAAATGACCTACCGGCTCAGCTAAAATGCCATACAAAAAGTGCTACAAGAAGATCTCCATACGCTCTGCTCATACACACAAAAATGGAGGCTAGAAATAAACACCTCATAGATGGTCTATTTTCTGTTCACGCTCCGGACTGGCATTCTCAGGCAACCTTTCCAGCTCTCCCTCAACGGAGTGGCTCTCAGCATGGAAAAGCTACTTAAGTACCTTGGTGTAACTTTAGATCGCAAACTAAAAATGTGTGAGCACATCCAGGATGTTGTAAGAAAGGCCTCAGGGAAACTTTGCATTGTGCGGAAGCTGGCATCCACGAAGTGGGGAGCCCGAGCAGACATGCTCCGATCCCTGTATTTAGGAGCAGTCCGATCACAGATAGACTACAGCCTACCTGTGCAAATTTATGGCTCTAGGAATGCTCTTGAACAACTTAATAAAATACAGCCCCAAGCACTAAGATTTGTCTGTGGAACCTTTAGGACAAGTCCAGTAAATGCGGCTGAAATAATGGCTAATATAGGTCCACTAAACCTTAGGAGGGAAAGGTCAGTACTGACCTGCTATGAGCGGTATAAAAGGCTGGATGAATACCTCCCAGCTAGAAAACTAGTGGATGGTTGGAGATGCAGAAGACGTATCCAGATGCAGTCTTTTATGCATCATGCCACTAGACTATCTGATGAAGCTGGCCTCTCCACCAACCGACAAAACATTCAACGCTTTCATCCCTTTCCCCCTTGGTGTCGCCCAACGACCCCAGATATACGCTTGAAATTAGTAGACCCTAATGTCACTAAGCAAAGCCGATCATCTAACGACCTTCAAATCCTAGCTCTGGAGACCATTAATACCTTCAAGCCCAGTGCTATTTTTACATACACTGATGGGTCGGCATCAATAGATTCTGGAAGAGCAGGCTATGGAGCCTACATCAACTTTCTTGGCTCTTACACAGTCAAAATCTTTGGATCATGTGGTAGTGTTTGCAGTTTTGATGCGGAGACCATGGCAGTCTGTGCAGCCATAAAAGTCATTGACTCTCAACTCGGCGAGGGACATTTGAGGGCAACACATATTGTTGTGGTCACTGACTCAATATCTGTCCTACAGGCTTTGCAAAGCCCCGGACAATGGCCCCCTAATATCAACACTGTCATCATGGCTTCACATAACATTAAACAACGCTATGGCACCCCTGTAATAATGCAGTGGGTACCGAGTCACATAGGTGTGACTGGCAACACAATGGCAGACTCTTTGGCCCACCAGGGAGGGCAAATTCCACCCACTGATCAGGCTGTAAGCTTTCATCAAGCCCTGGCTATAATACAAAAAACAGAAATGGAAAAGTAGTTTGAGTGCTGGGACAAGTCCCAAAAAGCCTGTGGAGTCTAGGAGCGCATGAGGCGCCTCACCGCACTTCCCCGTGGTGGAGGCTGTCCAGGCCTGAGCAGGCTATTATAGCACAGTGCAGGACAGGCCACTGTCATGTTGGCTCATATTTCTCGCGGCTATGGCCAAATTTTGATTCACGGTGCCCCAGCTGCGGGGAAGAAGAGGAAACCGTGCATCATATTCTGTTTGACTGCCTCAGACTTGCTGATCTCCGTCTCGACAGGTCTGGGAAACCCAAAATTCTCGACCTGTATGGCGACATTTATGCACTACGCAAGACAGCAGGGATTCTGTCCAGGGCTTTTGCAAGAGAGGATTTGAGCCTCTCAAGCCCTCACTCTAATGGAGTTTGATGATGATGATGATGACGGTCTGAGACTGACCACGAAGTAAAAACCTCAGTAGTTGTTTGGTCCTTGTAGAGTGTGGACGTATGTATAGTTCTCAACTGCAATGTGTATTTTGTGAAGTTAAGTTTATTCTGAACATGGCATTGTATCTTGTTAATATTTGAGTGTACGTTGTGCCTTTGGGGCTGGATTAGCCAAAGTATTATTTATTCTGCTATCAAGTGTATGTATTTAGCCCATTGTGTCCGTTGTGTAAGTAATACGCTTCAGTAGACATTTGCACTAACAGAAGTAAAGAAACCACCAAGATAGATGTGGACATATCTATTCATACAATATAACTCCACACTCATACAACCCCACTGCTGAGTTACAGTACTGGAAGGAACTTTGCAAGCTAATATGACCCGTGTTATGGTCATGTGATCAGAAGCCTTGATGGACCAGAGACAGAGTATGTACGATAGTGGAGTACAGGACAGCGAGGAGATCGGAATTGTTAGCCGGCCAAGAAGTCGGTCCTGGTGGAGTCCTCGGGTGAATGGTACGGTCCTGGTGGAGTCCTCGGGTGAAACGTACGAATCAGAATGAGATAGAGAGACAGTAGAGTTTAGTACGGTGATGTACTGTAACATTTCAGGGACACCCTCAAAGCTTCTCCGAAGGCGTTCAGCATAGACCCAGCCACCTGGGAGACAGAGGCACATGACAGAGCATCATGGCTCACGCTGTGAAAACTGTCGCACATGTTGCTGACAAAAAGAAAACTGCGCTGGCAGAAGAAAAGCGCCAGAGACGAAAAGCAATGCCAATGACACTAGCTCCAGCTGGAATAGCCTGCCCAGTGTGCAGCCGAACATTCCTTGCTCACATAGGTCTCTACTTTTATTTACTCAGACTACCTGAGCGCTTTCACCAAAGATGCTTGCGCTCCATTATGGACATACGGTGGCAAGACCACACTACTGACAGCGATGTCCTTGCGAACGCCGGTATACAGGGGCGTAACTAGGGATTAGGGGGCCCGGGGGGATTGACCTCTTTGGGGGCCCCTTACATTTTGACATTCGACATATGACATGGGATAATGTACGCAAAAATATATACGCCCCAAATCCAATTGGTTCAGTATATCAGTAAACTTAACAAAAAGTAATCAAGACTCTTTTAATGAATAATACCTTTATTTATTAGTTAAATAATGCACAAGTGACAAATCTTAATTGATATCGCTTCACGTCGTGCATTCTGTGCAGCAAAGACATCTATAACATCAACTACATCGACACTTTCTAGTATTTGTGACTTCACTGACATTAAAGCCATGATAAGCCTTTCTTGTGTCATTGTGCTCCTGAGATAGCTTTTGATGAACTTGAGCTTTGAGAATGATCTCTCACATGACGTAATGGAAGTGGCCTGAGTTAGCAGTATTCGGAGAAGGTTGCAAAGTTTGAGCACACGTAATTACCATATGAAGCCTGTTTCCTCAATATGTCTATTGGTGGTTGTATTACTGGTTTGTTGATGAAAAGTGCTCGTGCATCAATGACATCATTGAAAAAGCGATTTGCCATTTATTTCATCATACAAACAGGAAAAGTAGCACAGTTTGTCATAAGCGTGTCTTCATTTAACAGGTGTCTTGGTTCAAGAAGAAACCCAAAGGTATCCATTTTCTTTCCAACCTTTGAAATCTGCTCTTCATCTCCATATGAAATCTGTCCAGCACTTCTGTCGCAACACGTTTGAATTGCAGTTCTATTGACAGTCCTACATTATAACTCAACTTCCCATCAAGTCTTTTCTTTCTTCTGGTTGTTTTGATTACAAGGAATCCATAGTATTCACTACCTTCTTTTGCTTTTTTGATGGATTGTTTTTTTTGTCAGTTTCTCATCATTTTGCAGAAAGCATGAAAGGGTACTAATTTCTTTAGCAGCTTCCCGTATATGCAGTCCAGACTTTTTTAGTTTCTTCCGAACTATATTAATTGGGCGCAGGAGCTTTGACCAGAATTTAAGATAGGCAAAAAATTCTTAATTTTCCACTGCATGAAGAAGATTCTGTGCTAATATTATATGGTATTACGTCATTGTTGGTTGTTTATGTTTTGTGCGCAAGAAAAAGGATTCAGAGAATACAAAAGTGGGAAAGATCCATATCTCGTTATGCTCGAGTATAGAAATACTCCGATAAGTGGACTGCCGTATTCACCATCACAACTGCTGACAAGTAGAAGACTCAGGGAATCATTCCAACTGATCCCAAACTATTGAAACCATCGGTAGCTGAACATGCAGAGACATTACTCAACGAACGACAGATGAAAAGCAAAGTGAAATACAATGCAAAAGCAAGACTACCTAAAGATTATTCTGTCGGAGAGTTCGTCTAGGTCAAACATGGCAGAAAGTAGTTGTCATAAAAAAAACATTCAGCACCCAGATCTTACATCTGTGAGTACTATGATACCGATGGAGACAATGAACTGCAAACTGTTGAAACAAACGAAACAGACAGTTATAGACCAACGTCTAGAGAACTTGTTGTGCCAGTCAAAACAACCAGAAGTGGACGAATTGTTAAAGTTCCTGAAGAATAGACGAAATTCACATTTTGGGGTGCCTATAAATAAAAAGTGGCATTGCGAGCTTTCATTTGATAAAAATTTATTGCAAAGACGAAAGTAGGCCTATTTTCTAATTCAAAAAAAAAAGTATTTTGACATTATGCTCATCCCTACCCAGACTAGGCCCCGCGCAATCCGTTTCGCATAGGGCCCCGCAAATGCTAGGGCGGCCCTGCTAGTAGATATCACTTTTAAGAACTTTAAAAGGAAGGGTGTGATAATAACTTCAAAAGGAATGATGTTCTTATATTATATGATATTACGTCATTGTTTGTTGTTTATGTTTTGTGCGAAAGCAAAAGGATTAGATGGAAATATAAAGAGAGTTTCCATTGGATTGAGGAAAGATGAATAGAGGGATAATAACTCGAGTGTGAAGTTTAATTCTGAAATTATAGACGCCAAACCCGAATAATGGACTATTCTAGCATTATCAAGAATAACTTTTGGATCTGCTATACTCGATTCTGTAAATTTTGATTCAAGGTTAATTAGTGTAGCCATAAAATACTCGCCATTTAGATCTATTATTAGTAAAGGTAACAAGATACCTGGAATTCGCTGTATATCATGCAGTTTTATTCGTGGCAACAAAGTTTAAAATGTAAAACTATCTTTAAAAAAAACTTTGATCTCTGTGGGTAAAAATATTTTTAAAATGTCAACAAAGTCAACGTACTGATAGACCTAGATCTAGGTTTAGTCTTTGTGATAAATTTAATCCATAAATGTTGAAAACAAAAAGACACCCGTCAACATTATTTGTCAACCAAATATATTAATTTATGTATTTACAATAAATTTTGGACACCCATTTGGGGGCCCCCCCTAGGTGGGGGCCCGGGGGGATTTTAAAATTCTCCCCCCCCATCCCCCCCCCCTTAGTTACGCCACTGCCGGTATAGACTGTATAGAGGGAGGACACCTATCACGTATGGAGGACGAACGTATGCCAAAAGCAGTCTTTTCTGGTGAGCTAAAAGGTGGTCGATGTAACAGAGGTGCCCCACGGAAACGCGTTAAATACCAGCTTAGGCGCTAACTTGCCTTAGCTGATATAGAAAGGAGCACCTGGTTGCATGTGGTCTCAGAACGAGGCAGCTGGTGGTCACTCACGAAGGCCGCGGGATACACATTTGAGACCAAAAGAAAATCCTCTGCCGACGACAGACGCAGACGCTAAAAGAAAATCTAAATCGACCACCTGCGGACAATGGTTATGCTTGCCCTGGATGTGACAAAATATGTAAATAACAGCTGGGATTGCGTAGCCACGAACAATATTGCATTCCTCGTTAATCTTCGGACTCATTAAAGTTCCGGATTATTTTGGGACTCTTGTTGTCAAAATCTTGCTTTAGATGTGTTATGTTGAGCAGTGTTTACAGGCCTGATTAGGAGAGAAAGAGAATCGTAACAGTAGTAGGCTATTGTTACTATAGTATGCTATTATATTTAATTAATTTAGTGTTTACAAATTAGTGTAAATTTATGTAAATTTATTTCAGTTCTTGAAAACATGACTATGTTTAGTATTAATGTTACCTGTATGAGACCTTCATTCAGGGAAGGAAAGACACTTTCATTTTGTAATTGAAAACCAAATTCCGACGTATATTGGACGCACCAAGGAGAGTTATAATACTCACAATTATTGTCTTTTAAAAACTTGTTTTCCGCACATTGGATCTCAAAGTACCTTCCCTGTCAGAGGAAAAAATATATTTTAAATTGTTGTTTTTGTTAGTGACGCCTGAAAGGTGATATTTTGCTATCAGTCCGTCTGTCCGTCAGTCACGTTTACATCTCAAAAACTAGAAAAGATATTTAAAAATCCTTATCAAAGGTATCTTCTTATCTTATAAATTACAGGCTTTAAAAGAGAAGATAATTACGTCTTATGCGTGTCCCTGTGTTAATATAGTCATGAATTTTAATCAGTGACTTTAACTCTTCTAAGTTGTTTTTTCCTGGCTGATTCAGGCAATCCATTCCATGCTCTAAAGGCGCTAAGGAAATAACAGCACTTGTTAGAGTTTTTCCTAGCATGTGCATCAAGGAATTAGCCTTATGTTTTTGTCTTTATGAGTATTTCATTTGTTCAAAAATTAAGAGTCTTTTAGCCGATCGGTTCTCAAACTGGTGCTTGGATTCCCCCCCCCCCCAGGGAGACCGTCGGGGGTCCAAAGAAAAATGAAAATTGTATACAATAAAAAAATAAATTCTTCGCTTAAAGCCAGTTTAATCTGATTGGGTAATTGGAATAAGAATAACCTGGCCACTCGCTACTGTTTAATATGACTATTACGAACTATATTATATGATCATTGTTGACGCAGCTTGACAAAAAAACAACAGTCCTGGGATAGAATTATATTTTGCTTTTAAATATCAAATTTATTCATTTTACAAACTAATCAATAGTTCTAGCAATTTCTCTGCTTCATTGCGCCATTCCAAAAAGTAGGTCAAGCCTCGTTTTGAAGTTTCCATCCGACGACCCCGAGACTCCACGACACACCGACGTCAGTCTCTGCTTATTCATCAAGCACATTCTAGGATTAATTGTTAGGTCATACAAGGGAAGGTAGCACGACCATCTAACTTAGGGGTGATCAACCTCTTGTTTCCGTACGCCAATTTGTTTCAATTCTAATTCAGATACGCTACTTAACATGTTACAGGTTTCAAAACTTTAAAGTATGTTAATTTGCACTAATTTGATTTCTTATACACATTTGTGTAAAGTGGAGGAGTCGATTAAAAAAAATAAACTTTACTAATTAAGTTAATTTTTGTTAACATTTTTAGTTGGTGTATAAAGCAATTTCAACTCCCAAGAGGACAATCTAAAATTCTTTTAAGCGAGATTACGGTTTTAATATCTATAATCCTCATTGACGGCTTGATGATTTCCTAGACATGAGTTTGCTTCCATAAATATGTCTGACAATTTGGTGTTTCCTTAGAGCATCGGTTCTCAACCTTTTTAGTTCTGCGATCCCTTTTTATATTGCGGTAACTCCCAGCCGGAAAATCATGTTTTTTTGTAATGTTATAAAATCGTAACCATAATGTAAATATCTGATAGAATTACCAAAGCTGTATGGTTAATCACCAAACTATAAATATTTCTGTTCATAAATATTTACAAATAACTAAAATTGTAATTTTATGACTTGCATTTATTTACTTTTATATCATGAGAAACATATTCATTGTTTATACTTATGTGGTAATTTGAAACGAAAAGTTTCGTCACATCATTTGATAGTAATTTAAACGGTTACAGATAAATATTTATGCTTCGACAATTATAAAGCTTGGACTGATTATGATTCTGTTGATTGCATCATCTATTCTCGAATGACAATTAAAAACAAGATTACAAAGAGAGTTTGTGTTATCATATAAACTCAGAGGCGGCCCCCGTATGATCCCCGTCGGATCCACCTATTCGCAAGGAATATTTAATACGTGATTTTATTCTGATTGCAAAAAGTAATAATGTTTCCAAGATTTATTTGCCGATGTAAAAAAAAATAATTTCTGTCTTACATGTTACGGATGTTCTTTCAAAGTTAAAGATAATTAACTTCCTTGTCCAAACCTCCCGCTGGACGACGGAGGATGGCAGCGAGCTGGGTTTGAACCTGGGACCGTCGAGATAATCAGTCCAGCACCCTAACCGCACGACCAAGGCATGGCTGTTAACTTAATAACAAACTGGTTGGTTACAAACTAATAGCGTTTTTTATTATAAAGAGATATACTACACATTAATTCATGATATCTACCGGATATGTACAATATGTCAGAAGAGCGATTTTAAATAATCTTTCAGCATGGGTTTGTAATTGAAAAAAAGAAGAAGAATAGATATCTTGCTTGTAGGCCTACTTCGATGTCTCAGCACAGCTATCAACAGAGCTATTGGCATTTTCATTTAAATAGAATTAGAATGAGAATGTTGATCTACCTAAACTAAACTTCTGATTTACCACTCTTAAGACCTATATCTATTATATCTAGATCTAAAATATAAATTTGGACTAATTTAGATGTAATTAGAATTAAGAAAATAAAAAGCCTAGATAATCTATTAATAGACTAATTGCAATCTTAATGTTAAAAATAGTAGATTAGTTTTAGTATATTAGGCTATAGCATTGCAATATTGATCTAGACGTTCGGAAATCAAAATCTACATTTTAAGTCTAGAAATTGAAATTCTATATCTTGATTTAGTCTATATTATTTTAAACTAGACCTATTATGATTTTAATATAAATATAGTTCTACTTTTAAAAATCTAGATATACTGTTTTAATAAATCTAGATAAGATCTTAATCTAGCTATTATGTCATTTTAAAATACGAGTCAGATAAAGAGGTTTAATAAACATTACTATACCGAGTTAATTTAGCATTTCATTTAAAGAATTTATTCCATATGACGTCAAAGGAAAAAAAAAAACACTACGTGACACGGCCTAGTTAGACTAAAAAATGCCTTCATCAATACTAGCCAGTTATCGAGTGTTCATAGACATTGGTGCACCGAGTGAGTTTTTTTAGCATTTCATTTAAAGATTTAAGTTAGACTAACAAATGCCTTCATCAATACAAGCACTTTTCGAGGGTTCATAGATATTGGTGCATCGATGTTTTAGCATTACATTTAAAGAATCCACTCATGACATCAAAGGAAAAAAATCCCATTACGTCACAATGGGCTAGTACCAAAAAAAATGTCTTTATTAACACGATATATTTATCGACATTGGGTTACTGAGTTCTAATAGAATTTATTTAAAGACGATTAAAGTCGCATTTTTTGTGCATATTGTCTGTCAGTCTGCCTGTCCGTCATGTTAATATAAAAATAAATAGCTAAAAACTATTGAAAATTGGATTAACCTTTAATTTTCGTTTTGAAACATCGCAATAGTTGTAAGTGTGAATGCAATAGATATAAGTATTTATAATAGATTGTTCCGGATGTTTGTATAAATAGTAAGAGAAAAAGAGAATCCCAGATAAATGTAATACCGTTTATTAAGTTTTTGGGATGTTCTCGTATAAAAAGTTGATGTACCACAGCGTGGAGAGATTTTCATACCATACTTTGGTGTTTGGAAGTTGTTTGCCTTGAAAATCGGAACATAATATTAACGATAATTAGATTTGTAACGTTTAAGCTAGAATATTAAATGTACTGTAAGAGAGAAGTGAGATTTAACATAAAAATAGAGTTAAAATATTTTTCATTAAAAAATCCGGAACAACATTTTTTCCTAAATGCGAAGATTGTTTGTTTTATTAATTAGAAGAGGGATTTCAAAACATTATTTGGTGTTAGTAGATTTCTCATATAACGATTTGTAAGAAAATGTAAGTAATGTAGGTCGATTTCTTTTCAAAACAAAATCCGGAACATTCTTCATCGATTTAAAAACTTTGTTATGTTTCAGCAAGAAAATTAAATGTAAAATAAGTCTAAAAATGATTTTCAATAATCGTTTCTAGTAAATTACTTTCTTTTTTTTTAATCCTGAACAACCTATTGTCGATATTTTTGAAATTTGTTTAAAGATTAAAATACAGAACAATTTGATATCGATAATTAAACTATAGTGACGTATTGTCAAAGAATATAATTGTAATATTACTCAATTATGCGAATTCAAACTATCATTTGACATAATTCATTTTTATAAAACAATATTTGGATCATTTTTACAGTTAATTTTACAGTCAATATAAAGATTTTGATTCAGCATTTATATGCTATTTACATAAAAAAAACGGAACAATATATTATTGATACAGTGTTTTTGCAACGTTTAAGCATGGAAATAAAATTTAATATAGGTTAGAAGAGCAAACAAACATTCGTTGGCAATGATTAGTTTTGCACAAAAACAATCAATTACAGATACTTGAAACTATTGAGATGTTACGGGAGGAACATTTATATATATATATATATATATATATATATATATATATATATATATATATTAAATATATATATACATGTATATATGTATATTATGTATATATATATATATATATATATATATATATATATATATATATATATATATATATATATATATATATATATATATATATATATATATATATATATATATATATTATATAAATAATTCGTTAAATGTCTCAAACTAGTATAATGTCCACCGAAATAAAGGAAAGTTCACTCTCTTACTTCTGCAAGTTTGACGAACCAGTGTTACGCCACGGATAATACGTGAAATTTAAGAGCTTGTATTAGAAAATAAATTCGTCTTTCCATTTTATTTATTCTTTACTACGTACAGAATTACTTTACGAACCTTGCGTGTAGTGAAGTCATACAGTATATCATAAAAATCTATTTTCTACATAGACCACGCTCAATAGGAAGAATTACCAAATGTTTCAATCTGTCTACGAAAATTGTTAAACTAAAGCAATTCTTCATTAGTTTGAGGCGCGAGTAGCCTCTTTAACCAGGTTTCAAAATTACGGGATAATGCCGTTTTTTTTTATCGCGCGTAGGATTGGCATTTTCCATATTGAATGACACCCCAAAATGACATTTTTTGTCTATATATTTCAGTAGACTTGTGTGAGTTTTCTAAAGATTTTAATAATTTCCAAATATTTCCAGGACTTTTTCGTATATTTTGCAATTTCAGGAGATTTCCAGCAGCTCCTGGTAAATAGACAGGAGGCGGCGTGAAATCTGTTATAAGTTTAACAATGGTTTAATTTAACAATTTATACACTTAGAATTAGCGCGGGACCTATGAAAGTGCGGGGTTCACTGCGGTCGCATAAGTGTCACCTGAGGCCGGCCATGCAAAATAGCGGCGTATGCTACGCTGCCGATCGACTAGTTAAAAGATAAATCAGATTTTCAATAGCGTATAAAATTATTTTTTTATCTAAACGTGACGGACCGACAAAACGCTCAAAGTTAAGCCTCTTTTATTCTGATGGGGGCATTAAACAAAAAATAAATAAAATCTGATTATTTTTTAAATTTTGAGGGAACTGTTAGCACCATGTCTTGCCAAATCGCATGGTGACATAATATTTTTCATTTCTCTTTTAGTTTTCGTGATCTGAGTGTGACAGACGGACATTTTGCACAAACCTAATAGCGGCTTTTCCCTTTAAGGGGCGCTAAAAAAAAGTAGGTACGCATGACAAGTTTGTACAATGTCGAGTTTTTTTTAGACAAAAATCTATTTTTCCGATGGTCTCAGGCAACCACTGAAAAATTGTGATTCGACCCCCAAAGGGGTCGCGACACACAGTTTGAGAACCCCTGCCTTATTGTGACTTAAGACCAATAAATTCTTCAAAAATGTTATTTTTTTTAAAAACGAAAAGCTTAAATAGGTAATATGAAATATATAGTTCTCCAATGAAAATCAGATGCTAACAATTATGTAACAATGTACTTTATATGTTTTTGTTTTGGTCTGATTGGTAATATATACATTTCATTCAATGTGAGCGTCATAATAGTTAGTAAATTAGATCCCGTGGAACTTTTGGTTTCTAGAAATTGGTTAATATCATTTTTTGAGAACACAAATACTTTTCCTTGTTTTTTTTAGGGGTGAAATGCGCCACTTGTAATTGCGCAATGTACCGCTTTTAGTGCATGCACCATATGTTATCCACCTCTGATCTAACCGTTAGATTATGGATAATGATTTGAAGCGTAAGCAGACATCAAAATAATAGCAAGAATGTAATTGAAATAGTGACAATGAACTGAGACACGATTACCGTAATAGAGGCTGCACTGGGTAAGACAAAATCACGCAAATATGTTTCTGTATATTTACCATATTTATTTCGGATTTCTACAATACAAAGGCAACAGCCACAATGTGTCCTATTTTTCCATATGTTACTGAACGAAAGTTTGAAAACTGCTAAACTGAAGCGTAATTTTGTAACAGACCTGTAAAGTTCTTTAATAGGAATAACAGGCTTATACACAACAGTACAATATTACATTACTAATAGTGCAGAAAAAAAAAGGACAAACGCTTAGGGAGAGTTTGATTATTCCAGCGGCTTTAGAGACATGCGATTAGCACTGACAAATCAGGCTGTGACATGTTCCGCTAACATTGTAAGGCTTGTAGCGACAGTCATGTCAGTTAATGTTCTCTTTTCTTTAATATATTAAATATGTATTTGCTTTATATCTGAATTTTCTAACTCACTATAAAGCTTATGTCAGCTCACTCTGTCTGGAACACATCCTTATATTTGAATTGTCTAGCTCACTATAAAGCTTACGTCAGCTCACCTTGTCTGGAACACACCCTTATATCTGACTCTTCATTCTTTCGGATGACGCTTATTGTACCCTAGAATAGGTTCTTCCTGGAGTTAATAGAAAAATTGTAGACTCCACACCCTTGCCAGCTACTATTTCCGATATTGAAAGCCAAAAAGTGCATATTTTGAATATCTACAGTGCATTATCCTGCTTTAAAAAGTTTTATTTCTAAAAAATTATGTGCTATTCTTACTGACTTAGATCCTCCCGCGCCGTTCGGCTCATTGGGCGGCAAGCTGCTTCCACAAAAATCTGTCACTGGCAATGTCTGAAGCCTGTTCCCACCTGCTCTGAGGACCTCTATGAAAGTATGGTGTGAAGTTGTACTAGGATTTTCCTGTTTGCGATTTCCTCGTAATGGCCTCAGTGTCATTGCAACTTTTATTATGCCAACCCCCCCCCCTTCTGGCTACGCCCATGATTTATATAGATATAACATGTATTTTAACATATGCATATACATATTACTTGTGTTAATATATACGATTTCTTTATCTTAAATGCGCATTCCTCGTTCCATATGCTAGGGCGAATGTATGTGCTATTAGAGCATGGAATGGGTTGCCTGACTCAGTCAGTAAAATCAATGACTAGGCAGAATTTAAGTCTACCTACAAGGGGGCTGGAGGTTCGACACCCGACTCGGGCAGAGTTGCGTTTACTGAGCGCCTAAAGGCAGCACGGAAAACCAACTTCTAGATACCCCCTCCCCCCTCCCCCCAAATGGTCCACAAATGAGATTGGACCAAAGCGCTCTGAGCAAGCTATAAGCATGAAAGTAGCGCTATATAAAAGCTATAATAGTTATATTAATAACGTCTGTATTTCATAAGCTGAGACAAGAACATCTCTGATGTACTTACGTCTGGTGCAAGCCAATCAGTTATTTCCTTTTCAATCTGGTTCGTATTGAAATTCAACAACATCGAAAAGAAGAATAGAGGAAGATCCAAATAGTTTCCTGTAGCCGAGCATGCTGTGCACGTGTTATCCAAGATAGGATAACCACTCTATAAAAAAAAAAATGTCTGGTATATAGGCGAAAACATGCACAATGGATGCCAATATTATGCCTCCCCAAAACATGTCAATTAATTAAGAAAAATATAAAGGCATTTTTAATTCAAAGAATGATAAGAATATTTTCTTCCTAAAAAAATTTAATGTGCATTATAATGATGCAGAACAGAAGTAAATTATCTTTTATTTTAGCACCATGTAGCGAGGGACGTTCGTCTGTGCGTTGGGCATGTGTTAAAAGTTATTATTTTTAAACAAAAATGTTGATCTGCTACTTACGCTAATTATTTGATTTGAGAGAGTAAGATAGCATTAGAACAGAATAAAGAAAAGTATGAATAGCTCTTTTTTTTTACTAATTTGTTCATAAAAGTTAGCTTTCTCCTCCGGGACTGTTTTAAGAAAGTAAAATAAAAGAAAAAACAAATACGGACATTATTAAAACACAATTTGGAATTTTTTCATCGCATATTTATTTTTAGAGTACGTATGGAATTCAAATTTTGACTGAACTAGTCAATCTAGTCTAATTTTTTGATCGCAAAACGTTTTTTGTAATAATTTTAATACGAAACTTTCTACATTTTTAAGCAATAAAGAAGGGTTTCTGTCCAGGACTTTTGCTAGAGAGCAAGCCCTCATTCAAATGATGTGTAGTGATAATGATAATGACTTGCAATGACTTACTTGTCAATTTCCTTCTTCACCCTATTCACGCTGTATACTAATGTGAATATTTGAAAAGCTAGGCAGTGAATGAATAACGAACTGCTCGAGCAACATCTGCATTGTCATTTTTTTTTTTTTCGCAAACAAGCAAATCACATCCGTGCCTAGGTCACTGGCGGATCCAGGGGGGGGGGGCGGTAGAGGCGATCGCCCCCCCCCCAAATCGGCCGACCCCCCACATCTATATGATTAAAATTTGTTATTGATATTTTAACCGATCTTTATATTGTGTTGTTCCCCTGTCGGCCGAATGGGGGGGGGGGTATACCTCTACTGCCCTTGCAACCAAAACCCTTTTATGGAGAAATCATAGTTTGTGAACAAAATTAGTTGAATTGATATATAAATTTTATATTATGTCGCTCCCCTTCTGGTATCTTGGCTGATTCGGTGGGGTAAGGGGGGGGCGGTCCTACTTTTTATGGAGAAATCATAGTTTGTGAACAAAATTAGTTGAATTGATATATACATTTTATATTATGTCGCTCCCCTTCTGGTATCTTGGCAGATTAGGTGGGGTAAAGGGGGGGGGGGGCGATTGCATGTACTGCCCCCCCCCCCGCCGCTCTAGCCCACTGAGTGGGGGGTGGTCCTATTTTTATGGAGGAATCATAGTTTGTGAACAAAAATAGTTGAATATCTATATAATATAAACTACGTATTGATATGTGAACACATTTGTATATTATGTCGCACCACACTCTAATCTCAAAATATAAAATGAAAAAGGGTTTAACCAGGTGGGAGGGCCGGTACATGTCATCTTCTTTCCCTAGTCGGACAAAGCAATACTTTTTCTTTTTGTATTATAGTTAAGAAATTACAAAATGTAAAAAAAAAATAATATATATTGTTGTATCTCCAGTGGCGGACTGAAAGGGTTAATGTATGTGCGGCCTACTGATACACACAACTCAGGCCAATCACACATGTCAACGGGTCAACGGCTGTTGAACAAGAGACATTTCTGCTAGTACGCGCAAATATGACCAGTGTTATGGTCATGTGACCGAAAGCCTTCACGGTCGAGAGACAGTGTGTTAAGAAAGGACTGTTGAGTCCAGGACGAGTCTAGATGAAGACAGAGAAAGACTTGTAGTGTTTAGTAGGCAGTTCTATTGTGTTAAAGCATTGGAATTTGATGTAGCCAATTGTGTGGAATTGGCTGTCGATGTAATTGTCATTAAAACGCCACTTTGTTACTTGAAGCTCTTGTTGTCAAGTTGATGTTTTAGATGTGCTGTGGTGTTGTTAGCAGTGTTTTGCAGAAGGCCTGATAGAGAAGAACGTAACAATATGCTATAAATTAAATTATTATATTGATTCGCCCCACTCCTATTCTTTATTGCCAAATGCAATCATTAGCAGAAATTATAAAAAGGAACGAGGATTAATCGTTTTCATTCTACCGCAACTCCCCTATCCAGACAGAGTTTATGTAATTTGACATGAATTTATCATACTTATTTTAAGAAAGACTTTGCTTTGGAAAAGTTAGAATTGAAACGAAAAATTTTAGTATAAGAGTCACGATTGAGATGAGTTTTAAACCCAAATAATGTTTTCCTAGTCGCCTTTTTCCAACCTAACATCCTGAACAAATACTTCGCATCAGCATTCTCATTCCCAGGAGACAAAGACATAATACTGAATTTGAACCAAGTAGACAACATAGAAGATATAGTAGTACAAGAAAATGGAATCCAAAAACTATTAGCCAACACCAAACCAAATAAAGCGTCTGGACCTGATGGTATTCCAGTTTGATTACTCAAAGAACTAAGCAATGAGCTAGCACCAGTGTTCAAAATACTTTTTTAGGCATCTCTTAACCAGGGCAGAGTACCAAAGGACTGGAAAGAAGCTAATGTCACCCCCCCCCCCCCTATTTAAAAATGAGAAAAATCTGACCCAGGAAACTTTAGAGCTGTATCAATTACCAACCTCACATGTAAAATCCTAGAACACATAATATGTAGCAACACCATAAACCACTTAGACAAACATAATGTCCTTAATTCATACCAACATGGCTTTAGGGAAATATAGATCATGTGAAACACAACCAATAGGACTAATTGATAATTTTTCAAATGGTTTAGATAAAAGTAAGCAAATAGATGCTATCTTACTAGATTTTTCCAAGGCTTTTGACCAAGTTCACCACCATAGTTTGTTTAAAAAAATTAAATATTTCCGCATTAATGGTCCATTGCATCAGTGGATTAAAGATTTTCTGATGGGGAGAGAACAGCTGTAATAATAAAAAGCTTTAAATCTATACCAATACAAGTAAACTCAGGTGTACCACAAGTAACAGTCTTAGATCCACTACTATTTTTAATTTACATAAATGATTTACCAAATTGCATTAGTTCAGGAACAAAAGTCATGGAATGGGTTGCCTGAACTAGCCAGGAAAGCCAGTGACTTGGCGGAGTTTGGTCATTGGTTAATATGCATGGCTAAATACATGACGCGTAGGACGTAATCATCTTCTTTTTTGAAGTAACGTCTGTATCATATAAGATAAGATAAGATTTACTCAATCTGATTATTTTCTAGTTAAATTTGGGACTATAACTCACAATTTATGCTTGAAGTTTATTAAATATTATTTATCGAATTTTTTTTCGCAGCGATCCTTAAAGCTTTAATCTAAATATGTGGGGTATCTGATCTTTTCAAGGAACAAATCGGTTTTATTTGCAATATATTAAGGGCGTATACATTCAAATTAGAATATTTTTCAAGTACAACATTATTCAAAAAGTTCTTTTTTAATAGGATGAATAATGAGCTTTAGGTAAGGAGAATGCGTTTCTTCAGTGAAGAATGCTAGAAAACGGTTTTAGCGTCGGGGCTTCGCTTCGAAACTCACTGGTGAATAGTGAGCTGTAGATGTCAGAAGAAGGCGTTTCTGCAGTGAAAAAATGCAAGAAAACGCTTTTGGCGTCAGGGCTAGGAAGACTTACAGACCCCCAAGCTTGCAAGAGAAAGGCCCCAACATGACAGTTTTGTTGTTGTTTTTTTAGCCGAAGGTTTTGAAATACTGCTTTTCTTTTATTCTCATATATATATGTGGTGAAATAGTTACTATTTGTTTATGTTTGTGTAATTTCGTGAGAATGTGTTAACAACATTGATTTAGTGTGCTACTGTCGAAGTCTCTTTCGTCATTTCGTGTAATTCTAGTTTAATAAAGCCTTGTTTTAGGTTACTCTTCAGTGTTTCTTTATTTCTTATTACAATATAAGACCAGACACAAAAAATAGAGCAGTGAGATTCATAACAAACGAATATTCACATTTGACTAGAGTAACACCTTTAGTAAAATCACTAAATTTAGAAAGCCTTCAGTACAGAAGATTCAAAGTAAAGTAGCAATTATACATAAAACATTGAACCATAATCTTCAAATACAAAAACAAAATTCAATAAAATATTCAGAAGGACACAAGGATAAAGGCACATTCCTAATCCCATATGCTAGGACAAATTTGTACAAATGCTCCTTCTTCCCTAGTCCTAGTGCTATTAGAGCATGGAATGGGTTGCCTGAGCTAGCCAGGAAAACCAGTGATTGGCAGAATCTAAGTAATTGGTTAATATGCATAACTGAATGCATGACGCGTAGGACTAATCATCTTCTTTTTTGAAGTAACGTCTGGATTATATAAAATAATAATATATATATAAATAAATATATATAAATATATATATATATATATAAATATATATATATATATAGCCTAGATATATATATATATATATATATATATATATATATATATATATATATATATATATATGCTTAACGCACGTTTATGAATAGGGTTAGGGTTTGGAAAAAAATCGCCCCCCCCACTCCAAAGCTCTGGATCCGCCCATTGTCTAGGTTGAGTTGTGTTGATTTTATTAGATCAAAACTCCTCGAGGCAGCCTTCGAAAGAGCATGAACTGTTCAGATACTACACATTTTTTTCCAAGAGATTTTAGAGATTTCCAGGTTTAAAACTTCGTACTGTAGTAGCTTTTTCAAGATTTTTGACAAAGAGAAACATGTCTTTTTAAATCAACAACCTTTTCACAACTAATTGAAACCAGCAATTATGATCATTCTCCATTGCTTATGAAATAATTATGATATAATTAAGTAAAGTATTTGATGTGGAGCATAAGGCTCATTATTTTATAATCCAAAAATTCTATTATTAGACAAAAAAATATGTATTTGAACACTGGTAACATAAACCTTTCAACATTATAGGACCAAATATAAACCAATATAAAATGTTTTATCGGATACTAAAAAAATAACCTTTGTAATACTTACCATAGCGATGGCACAGAATATATTTTCATAAAATATATTATCTTTATCTGTACATCTTCCTTTATCCATATTCTCTAGAACAAATAGATCGTCCTGAAACTGAAGACATGCCTTTACTATATCAAGGTCAAGGGCCACGTAATTGATAGCTTCGTTAATGAATGGTGCGTTTCTAGAACCAATGAAAAAAATAGGGTATTATTGAAATAATATACATTTCACTTGTACTAACTTACAGCTGATATAAAAATAAGATTTTTTTTACAGTTTATTACTTGTATTCAAGCCACAACTTTATAGAGGGCGGGTGGGTGGTCGGAGGGTGGGTGGATGCTGATCTTAAGAAACGGCTCTAACAATTTTCCTAGAAATGTAACAGTTGATGTATATCGCTGAGAAAAGAATTACAAGCTCGTTGGCCACATGGGTAAAACTCTAATACACCACAAGACCAAAACCATTTACTAAGACTAAGACTAAGACTGCTTTATTGATCTTTACGGAAATTAGCTGTTATTACGAGGACTCTTTTTCTCATGTAAAGACAACACAACAAAAACATACACATAAATACATCAGACACAACATAAAAAGTTCATTCAGTGACTACACACAGGCATCTTGGTCCTATTCATGTTTCCTGATCAACGAGTGGCGTTGATATAGTCTGACCGAGTAAGGTACGAAGGAGTTTTTGTATCGCTCTGTTCTTGTTTTGATCGACAGAAGTCGCCCACTTCGCGACGACCTGACATAGTTCTGATGGAGAGGGTGGCCGTTGTCCCTCCAAGATTTTTAGAGACAAACTTAAACAAAATTTAAAGCTTAGAATAAAATGGGGGAGGGAATTAGGAATAGTGGTCAATGCACACACTGATAAATTACGCAATTGCACAATAAAAACATAACTCCGAAAGCACGGGAGGTGGCCTACAGACTGATTTATGAAATGACCCCAATAAAGAAGAAGGGTAAGGACAGGGCAGGCCAGAAACACACATGTAAACTATGTGGGATAGAAACTAATAAACCAGAAACACATTTGTTTGGGGAGTGTCCAAATTTCACCATTGCGTTGAGAAACTCTGTCAAAAATTATCCAATGCAAACAGTCATGCCAAAGTCAACATAGGTCTAGCAATATTTTAAAAATAAAATACTCAAAGCAAAAAGGAAAAAAACTTATGGATAGGAATTTGATTTTCTTAGCAGAGTATAGGACACTTGTATGGGCATGTATTAAAAGCTACTTATGACAACAAAATCCTAAATACAATTCAAGTAGATCATATATAGAGAAGGATTATACAATGTAGGATAGAAACATTGTAAATAAGATATTGAAAATAAAGTAAAATGTACATTAAAGTAAATGAAAAGTTCCATGTATAAACAATGAACTCCAATGGTATTCCCACATTAAGACTAAGAAAAAGACCCAAAAAACTGCTTAGGTGAAACTTAGACAACACCAGTGCTTCGTCCCAAGGGAGATTACAAGAATATATAAATCACCGAAAGAGTTTGATCCATCAATTGTCTCATAAACAATGAACTCCAATGCTATTCTCAACATTTAAAACTCAGAAAAAAGACCCAAAAACTACTTAGGGAGATCCTCATTCTTGTCTTCCTTGAGTAGTTTGAACTGAGTGCAGTTCTTTCTGCTCTGTACTACTAATGTTTGGTAACAATCATTCCAGTATTAGGCCAACATTTTATTGATTCTATAATTATGCAAGCAAAATTCAATACTCTTACACCTTGTTCCTAGCTTCATGTTGTTACACAAATCCTTATATTTATATTTAACGCAACCAAGATGTTGCCAATATAATCCGCACATGTCAAATTAATCCTTTTCAGCTGAAATTTTAAAATAAAAAAAAAATAAAACAAAAGAAAGTTAAAAAAAAAAAGAAAAATATTCAAAAATGAAATGATTTTCATGCTCTTCATAGAGTTCTGTACTAATATAGAAACCATATTGTTTCATTATAGGTACATTTTTGTAACTCTAACAGACCCCAGAGATTTTCTGATGATATATGATGGAGGACCTTTGTCTTGGCTTCGCAAGGGAAAAAATTGTTGCAAAAAGTAATGAATTTTAAGTTTTAACAACTCATAAGCCCTTAATTTTTTTTTTTTAAATATTTGATTTGAGAAAAAATTTTCAAGATTTATGTAAATTGACTTTGTCATAATTTTCTGGACCTTTGCTGTCATAATTTTTGACCTTTGCTGTCATAATTTTCTGGACTGTTGCTGCAGTCTACTCCATGATCGTGATGGAAATCCTGAAATGTGTTTTTAAAACTATTTCCTTCATGAAATTTGTTTTTTTTTATAAAATATTCTTTGTATTATTATTAATATAAAATAATATGTTATGTATTTTCTTTTAAATAAAATTAAAAACAAAACAACATTACAAAGAGAGTTTGTGTTATCATAGAAACTCAGAGGCGGCCCCCTCGGAGTCAGCCCTCGTCGGAATCGGATCCCTATTCGCAAGGAATAGTCAAGACGTGATTTAATTTTGTTGGTCAAAAGTAATAATGTTTTAAAGATTAATTTGCCGTTAAAATTATTTTTTTTATGTTTTACATGTTTCGGATGTTCTTCTAAGTTGAAAATAATTAACTTCTCGCCTGACGACGGAGGATGGCAGCGAGCAGTGTCTGAACCCTGCCTGTTCGTGATGTTTGTGTGCTGGATTGTCGTTTGGATTTATCGATGGTCCTTGGTTCAAACCCTGCCCGTTCCCATCCCCCGTCGTCCTGCGGGAGGTTTGGACTAGGAAGTAAACTATCTTCAACTCTGAAGGAACATCCGAAACATGTAAAACAAATAAACAACCCGGAACCGTCGAGAAAATCAGTTCAGAACGCTAACCGGACGACCAGGCATTGCTCTTAACTTAGGTAATAACAATCTGGTTACAAACTAATAATAGACTGACGATTTTAGATAATCTTTCAGCATTGATTTGTAGGGATGTAGATTCATAAACTAAACTTCTGATTTAGCAATCTTAAGATATATATATATATATATATATATATATATATATATATATATATATATATATATATATATATATATATATATATATATATATATATATATGTATATATATCTATATATCTCCTAGATCTAAGATCTAAATTTTGAATAATTTGGATGTAATTTAAATAAGATTTATGTAAAATAAAAAAAAAGCCTAGATAATCTGTCAATACACTGAATGGAATATTAAATTTAAAAAATAGTAGATTAGTTTTAGTATATTATAAAATTGTAAAATAGATCTAGACATATGGAAATCAAAATCACTTTAAGTCTAGATTTAGATCTAGAAATTGATATTCTAGATCTTGATCTAATCTATATAATAGGCTTAGAAATCCAAGATCTAGAATGTACAATGATTTTAATTAGAATATAAATCTAGATTTATTGTAAAAAAAATCTAGATTTAGTGTTAAAAATCTAGATTTAGTGTAAAAAAATCTAGATCTATTGGAAAAAAACTAGAGTAGAAAAAAATCTTAAGCCTACGTCACACGATCTAGTTAGACTATAATGTGTTAATATCTATACGAGAACGTTTGCGAGGTTTAATAAACATGAGTGCACCGAGTTCTTATTAACATTTCATTTAAAGAATTTATTCCATATGACGTCAAAGGAAAAAAATCCTTTACGTCACACGGCCTAGTTAGACTATAAATGTCTTTAACAATACGAGAACGTTGGCGAGCTTCAATAAACTTTAGTGCACCGAGTTCTTTAAGTACATTTGATTTAAAGAATTCATTCCATATGACGTAAAAGAAAAAAATACATGACGTTGCACGGTCTATTATATAGTTAGACTTAAAATGTCTTTATTAACACGAGAGAGAGAGAGCCAAGAGGGTACAAGGAAACTGAGGAAACTGAGTTCTTATAGTATTTCATTTAAAGATGAGTGACCTATTGTGACACATTGAAGAAGTCACTTGTAAGAGTACCCCAAATTACATAATAATGGGGATTGATCATAGAAGAGCACCTCATTCAACATAACAAAATTTTGATCAATTAATTTACCTAATATCAGGTGACCGAGCCTCGCTCGGATGAATAATTTGTTAAGGAAGGATATATACCCGAAGTCATTTTGAGAATATTTTTGTACCAGGTGGCCGAACCTCGCTCTGTTAAATAATTTTGGAAGGTTATATACCCGAAATCATTTTGGGAATATTCTTGTAATTACGAAAATGAACGATCGGATAAAGACCACTAATCTGTTCTGTTAGTTCTAATTGTAGGCCTAATTGTACATGTCGATTAAATTTAAAGTCTTTTAAGTACTCCAACAGTCTAGACAAACTACAGCTCACGTCCGTCTAATACTTTTACATCCATCTTTTGCGTAAAACTATTGTAGGCTTACTATTATTGGCTTGGAAGAAAGTCTTTGCAATGTAACTTCTCTACGTTATATGGTAAAACATGCACTTAGTGACAAAGTAAAATGGCGCATTTTTTCTTTTTCTTAGACTTAAATCATGGCATTAGTTTTCTAAAGAAACGTTTCCGTGGGGCACCTCTGTTACGCCAAACAATATGCTCGTTACCCATACGGGATACGTGCCCTGCCCAGCCTGACTGTCGGACTATAGGAAGTTCATACCGGCTTTTACCATCCATCCATCCTAGTGGTGCTATGGCCTGCTTTTACACATCCATCCATTCATATCTCTCGTGGCCCTAACTCCAAGCTTTTTACCGAAGTTTATAGTTAAATCAAAAGAGGCTGCAGTGTACGCTAACTCGTTGACCGCTAGATGGATATCATGTTTAGTGTGAGCAAGTAAGGCGTAAAGAAGCTGTGTTATGACCATTTCCTTTGTTTTGGTACAGGAGAGGTAGACACTGAAGCATGAACACATGGTAATAATTCACCAGCAAAATAATAATAATAATAAGGCTTGTCTTAGAGTCCGAAAATTAATGAGGATTGCAGCTGTGACCTACATATCTTGCCACATCCAGGGCAAGCATAACCATTGTCCGCGGTGCTCGATTAAGATTTTCTTTTAGCGTCTGCGTCTGTCCTCGGCAGCAAATTTTCTTTTGGTCTCAAATGTGTATCCGCGGCCTTTGTATAGAGGGAATTCTTTAAGTCCGACAGTTACGCTGGACAGAGCAGTATCCTGTATGGGAGACGAATCTCAGACGAACGCATGCCAAAGGCAGTCTTTTTTGGTCAGCTAAAAAGTGGTCGACGTAACACCAAAACCCTTAAAAGACCAGCTTATGGCGCAAACTTGACTTAGCTGACATAGAAGAGAGCACCTGTTTGCATGGGGCGTCAGGACGAGACAGCTGGAGGTCACCAGCAAAATAAACAACAAAGTAAAAGGTATCTACACCGCTCTACACAATTAAAGTATAAACAACTTATTAAGCACTTAAAACACAATAACTAATCATATATCGACACATTTATTTTCATTACTTTTCTTTCATAGTTCTATAATAAATCAATCTACAATAAGATGGTGCGCAAATGTTTAATTAGGTCTATTGATCCTTTAAAACTCGTTATTGTTTGCAAAGAAATAATTTAGTGTACTGCGGTAAGCCTAGTGACGTAAGCAGCGTTTTTCCCGTTTACGTCATGGAAATTTTTCATTCATAAAACATTCTAGCCAAAATTAATTTTTCGATAATGAGGCATTTTCAAACCGATATAACGGTCGACCTCGAGTTTTCCCGATGTGGCCAATGAGTTGAGAATTTTTTTCTCACTAATATGCACATACCTTGAAATTTTAAAGAAAATCGTTAGAGCCGTTTTTGAAATAAAATTTATATATATATATATATAAATATATATACATACATACAAGAATTGCTCGCTTAAGAGTATAGGATTAGCGGGTATAACTAAAAAGATTCAAATAGAATTCTAGCTAGATTTAGGTATTCTAGATCAACAGATCAGTATTAAAGGTGTGCTGGCCCGTTCGTCCAGAGGTACACTGGTCCCTACTTGTATTTCCTAGATTATTAAGTTTAACCTCCAGGTATACAATTAAACTAATGTATGCAACACAAGACTTAACAAAGTCACAGGTAAACATATATACAAAGTTTATTTATATGAGTAAAATACATCTGTAAATAAATGGCCATCAACTCACAGGTCTACTCCACACAAAATAAACAAAAATAGTATGGCACACCGTTTTAGTCATAAAATATATACACTACATTCTGGGAATCACACATCAGTGTAGAAAAATGAAGGCCACAGGCCTCAGGTCAACACATGACCATTTTTTGCCACTCCGAGGTCACAGGCTTCAGGCTGACACAGCCATTTTTAACCAAAAAAAAAACAAATTGGTCATGATGTACTATAAGCTTCAGGGAAACCTATGAGCATACAAGCTTCATGGAATCCTACCTAGAAACATCCGTTCGGTAAAGCCTATCTAATGATTCAATACAAAGTTGAATCCCACAGAGACAAGGCTATTAAAATGTCACATTTGGGAGTACCCCAGGATGCAGAACATCAGGGTAAAACATACTCCTATAAAATACTACAATGACTAAAGATATACTTAGTCTAAAGATCTCCAGAGCAGGGCACACTTCTCCCGAGTACCGCAAGACACACGACCACTAACAAAAAAAAATACAATTTACAACATAGGTCCAGTGGTCAAGCTGGTGACTCAAGAGCAAGTGGCAACTAAACACGGTCAACATGCCCATATATAAACTTCGTAAGGGGAATCACTCCTATAATTGAAATTACTGAAAAAAAAATTAATTATATTGTGCATTTTGTCTGTCAGTTTGTCTGTCCGTCATATTTATATCGAAAAAAAAAAAGACTAAAAGCTATTGAAATCTGGTTAACCTTTAATTTTCCTTCCAAAACATATAAATAGTTTTAAGTATCTATTATAGATTATTCCGGATGTTTATAGAGATTAGAGAGAGAGAGAGAGAGATAGAAAGAGAGAGAGAAAGAGAGAGAGAGAGAAATTGAAAGAATCTCAGATAAATCAAATACCGTTAATTAAATTTTTGGGATGATCTAATATAAAAATTATATCTACCATAGCCTTAGGAGAGATTTTTATACCATACTTTGGTGTTAGGAAGTTGTTTTCCTTAAAAATCCGGAACATAATATTAAGATAAAATTAGATTTAGTAAAGTTTAATCAAGAAAATTAATTGTAGTATAAGATAGAAATGCGATTAAAATAAATAGAGTTAATGGATTTTTTAGTGGATTTTTCTAATAAAATTCGGAACAATTTAGGCGACGATTTGTAAGATTATTAATGCTATGTAGGTTGATTTCTTATTCAAAACTAAATCCGGAACATTCTTTACCGATTAAAAACTTTTTGCTATGTTTCACCAAGAAAATTAAATGTAAAATAAGTCAAACAAACCTAATATCGGCTTTCCCCTTACGGGGGCCACTAAAAGTGATTTTCAATAATTCTTTCTAGTAAATTACTTTCTTATTTTAAAACCCTGAACAACCTATTGCCGATACTTTTAAAAAAATCATTTGACATACATTTGTTTCAAGTTGAAAATACGGAACGATTTGATATCGATAATTAAACTATAGTCAAAGAATTTAAGTGTAATGTAAGTCAATGATGAGATTTCAAACAATTATTGCACATAATTTATTTTTTATATAACAATTTTAGGAATAACTTTATAGTTAATGAAATATAAGCCCGTATGGAGATTTTCATTTAGCATTTATATGCTATTTACATAAAAAAAACGGAACAACATATGATTGATCAAGTGTTTTGCAACCTTTAAGCATTGAAATTAAATATAATATAAATTAGAAGAGGAAACAGACATTCGTTGAAATTGATTGGTTTTCACAAAACCATCCGGAACAATCTATTATAGATAGTTAAAACTATAGAGATGTTTCTAAAGGAACATAAAAGGTTAAATCAGATTTTCAATAGCTTTTAGTCTTCTCTTTTTTCGATATAAACATGACGGACAGACAGACCAACAGTCAAAATGCTCAAAAATAAGAGGCTTTTATCCTGATGGTGCACTAAACAAAAAATAGATAAAATCTGCTTATTTAAAATTTTCTAAGGAATTGGTTTATCATTGTATCATGTTGCGACGTTACGCTACTGCACGAAAGTCGCTGCATAAAAAGTCCACTTTAAAAAATATGCGTAGTATTTACATACAAAGTGCTTGATTAGCCTTTATAAACAAACATAAATGTTTTCTTTTAATTTTAGCAGCTAGTTGACCAGAAAAAAACACCCTTAACTAATATTTATATTTGTTATAAACATTTCTTGTACATTTTATAAATATATTTGACTTAGTGATACTGAAAATACACAGTAATTGCTCGTCTTTGTTAACATATTGTAACGTTGCCTCCATTACATTTACATAATTGTTTTAGAATTGGTGTATTTTTATGAAAAAGTTGCTTACATAATTAATTTTATAAATTAAATGGTTTGCTTTTAGAAAACCAAAAGTAGCCGTTGCACCTAAACTTTTCAAGCCGCATCGCATGGTGAAAAATATTTTTCATTTCTCTTCTAGTTTTCGAGATCCGAGTGTGACAGACGGACAAACGGACAGACGGACATTTCGCACAAACCTAATAGCGGCTTTTTCCCTTAAGGGCGCCGCTAAAAATGAAGCCCAAAAAAGAGGCATGAGCCCAAAATAGAGGTGAAAGAAATACCTAAAAAGAGGCAAGAAAAAAGAGGCCTAGGACCCAAGGATTCCTATGATGAAAAAGCTAAAAATGAATAGCACAAATGCTGAGGTTTCCTTTTTTTTTTTAAAAAAGATTTACGGAAATGTTTTTTTTTCTTAAGGATTTGAATAAGAGGGTTTCCGGTAATTTCATCCCCGGTCACTTCATCCACGGTTATTTCATCCCCGGTCACTTCATCCCCGGTCATTTCATCCCCAGGTCACTTCAACCCCAGTAATTTCATCTTCTGATATTTTCATCATGTGATCATTTTTATCTAACAAATTGTAATTTAAAAAATCATGAAATGAGCAATATTTAATGTATCAATTTTTTATTTAAATGATAAAATTGTAACACGTTAATGTTTAAAGGAATTAAAGCAAAAACTTATACAGGCGACATGACATCACGAGGATGGATGAACTCCGCCTTTATTAGAAAAAAATAAAACCTTATTTCAAGGCTAAAAATGACGCGCCCATTTTCAAGAAAGAGCGATTGAAAAATAAAATAAAGTGAAACATGGTCGTACTTTCATCACACCTTGGCCTTTGATAAGTTATCAGCGGCACTGTCATAATTATTGTAATCGCACTTCTATCTCTCAAAAGATTTCCACTACTTGCACCACACCTTGGCCTATGATGATAAGTTATCAGCGGCATGATCATAATTATTCTAATCGCACTTCTATCTCTCAAATGATTTTTTACTACTTCCACCAAACCTTGGCCTTTGATCAGTATAATATTATAATATTACAACCCCAACATCCAATAGAAGCGCTATAGCTAAGTACACACCCAGATTTACAATATAATATAAGCGCATTAGTAACGTCATAAAATGTCAAAAAGCATTCTACATAATCATATTTATATATAAAATATTTAATTGGGGATGAAATGACCGGGGATGAAGTGATCGGGGCATGAAGTGACCAGGGGATGAAGTGACCAGGGGTTGAAATGACCGTGGATGAAGTGACCGGGGATGAATTGACCGGGGATGAAATGGCCGGGGATGAAGTGACCGGGGATGAAGTGACCGGGGATGAAATGACCGGTCACCGAATAAGAGATTGACCCTTTACAAAACACTTAGATCAATTAGATATTCATTATAAGAAATTAGTTAGGCCAGGTTCACATCTAACTTCACATTCACTATCACCTATCCTTTGGTCTGCTGGACCGCTGGGGCACCACACAAGATCTGTCAACCTTTTTACTCCATTCTTCTCTGAAATTTTTCTTTGATAGAATTTCATTCTGATGTTTCTTCTGAAAATATTGAAACCGGCCTTTTTATCAGCATAGGTGGACCACTTCAGGGGCCGATTTTGAGTTTGTGTTACACACTAATTGTCTTTGTAACTTTGTTGATATTACACATTTTAAAACACAAGCAGTGATCTGATCGGTAGGATTCTTTAGAAACAAAACAATTTTCAGTAATGCAACATTCAAATATTACCTGAACAATGTTTGATCGAAACATTTTACCATTGTCAAGTTACTTCTTGCATCAGTGTTGAAGAAGGGCAGTGCAATAGTGAGATTTACTTTATGCAGAGTTTTCTAAAAGAAACAAAAGATATATATTGACATAAATATATATTTGACTCTAATACGAAACAAAGATCAATCATTTATTGATTGCTGGTCGAGTTTGTCTTAAGAATACCGGAATATTCTAAAACAAAGTATCATTATTCTATTCCCGATTCCTGCCATCTTTTTGTGCGTAGCAGAATTTTCTTGTTATATTGAAACAAAAGAGGAAGTATATTAACAGGCTTGACTCACCACATTTTGGAACTCAGTGTGATGAACAGATTTGTCGAAGATCATATTATCAAACTTGATAATTAAACAAAATGAAGAAAGAACTCTCTGTATTTACTTCCAAACTTCTTTAGTAATACTTCTTCAACTTTCACATAAAATGACTTCTCAATTAAATAACAATTTGACTTGATACTTCAAAATAAAACTTAGATGATACATGAAACTTCACTTAGTATAACTTCAACTTAATAAAACTTTAACTAATGGACCCGCTAATATCACAAAACTTATAACCATTACTAATAGAGGACTAAGCGAGGACCATCGCTCTGTAAGAACAACTACTATGTGAGGACCCCGTCTAACTGACTAATTTATACTTTCTTTGATCGTACGTTTTAGAATCATGGAACCTTCTCAGATAATTATTTTAGTAACATTGATCTTCTAGAAGCTGACGTGTGCTATTTTTCTATTAACCCTTTTCTTTGATTGGATATCTAAAATTAACTTGTTTACGCTGGACACTTGCACTGGTTTGAACTCGCTTCTAGAAACTGGTCGAAATAGGTCACAGACCTGACTCGTGACACTCAGCTCATCAATATTGTGCCATAAATACAGTAGTTATGCCCTTCAAACACTCAATAAAAATTAAATCGAACAAACCTTAATTTTTCAAATGCTTATATTTGTATTTTCTTACAGTTTCATGCTTAAAATTAAATAATAATGCCAAATTTAGAATATGTTTTAGTTTTTTTTTTTCTTTTTTTTTTTAAATTTAAACAAATAAGAAATAATCCAACCTAAAAAAACTATCAAAGTTTTCCGTTCGCTTCTCAGAATGTGCAAAAAGGTTCTGTTAATGCAAATGTTTGAGAAACACTGTCCGACCTCATGGGGAATTCCAGAAGAGTTGTAGCGATAATTCCGTTAATAAGGAAAGGGAAACCGAATGATCGTCAAGAAAACAATCGACCGATATCCGTAACATCGTGTGTTTGGAAAATCGCTGAAAGGTTATCCATAGACGGCTCGTTTGGTACTTTAGCTTGAATATGCTTTATGTTTTAATAATACGCAGTCAGCAGCTAACGGTTTTCAGAGAGGTAACGTGATACGAAAAGTGAATCGACACCCAGTATTTTTGGCTCTAAAGCTGGCTTACGACATAGTCTGGAGACAGGGGTTATTGTTCAAATTGATGAAACTGGGAACCGTGGCGTCACTAAGTGAGAGGCGGGGGTGCAGGCGGCAATGGGTGAAACCAAGGTGAAAAATTTGCACATTTACAAAAAAACAGAAAACCTAAAAAAAATTATTGACTGTTGATAGATACTGAAACATTCTTATACACGCTTTATTTCTAAATATACATCTCTATATAGGCCCATTTAAATTTTTTTTTTTGGCACAAATACCCAAAGCATTACATGCTTACAAGGCAGCGGGGAGCCAAAGCGTTTTTTTTAAGAAAAATTGATTGTATTTGCTTTTTAGATATTGCGGTTTTGAGTATTAATTAGGTGAAAATGACATCGTTACTAAATGTTTAACAAATTAAATAACTTGACATTGTTTCGTAATCTAAGCGGAGACTTTGCTATGTTATCACAAAAAAAAAAAAACGACATTATCAACAAGATCGATTCAAAAGGTTCAAAAGACATTTCAACGTAATTTTAAAATCTACTACCGTATTACTTCAGAACTAATTTTACCCGAAAAACGTTCCCTTCCATTCGTGTTATTGGCATTTTTTTGAGTGAACTAAACAAGCCCGCTAAAAGACGTCTTGCCGAAGAAGAGGATGAAGTAAGAAAGACCAATCCCATTACAATTTCACATGGTCTACTACCTCAACTGTATCTCACACCAACATCTACCTATTCTACCGTTTTAGATTAACATTATTTGATTTGCATTTTCTTAATATGAAAAAAATACTGCATGTCCGACGCCAGGAGAACTAATTTCTGAAGCTTAAAAAAAATGCAAGAAAACGCTTGGCGTCAGTCTTCCAAATATTTTATACCTTAATTAGACTCTGGGCTCCATTAATAAATTGCTGTGAAAGTGCAGATTTGATATTTGACATGTCCTTTTTTGTTTTAAGAATAGCAGCGTATTGCGCTCTAGACACCTAGAAAATGCAGCTCAAAAGATCAGAAAACAGGAAAAAGCGCTTGGCGCCGGGGCACCTCCCCATACTACGATATGTCTGCTAACATAACTCTTTAGGCTAACTGGGCATTACTAGAATTATATAGAGAAACACTTGAATTATGTAGAACAGTTTCCGTGAAGTCAAAATGTTTTAAAAGTCTAATTAAAGTCTATTTCTATGTATTATGTATTAACTATAGATAAAATGATATAAACAACGACATTTTAAAATAGAAAAGACGCTAATTTTACTTTGTATAAACAATTAATGAATGAAGTCATCTGAACCAGTGCACCATGATTCAACAAATAGGACAAGCTAACGATAGTTTTCATTAGGAAATAGGAGGGTGGGTGAGAAGATAGTGGGTTGTAGACACCCTGAGATAACCGCTCCGGGTGACCCCGACCCTTTGTTACTCCACTGTCTGGGAATATGCTAAAACATGTACTGTTGTTTAAAGATCTTGTTGACGGACAGGAGTGTTTAGAGACGCTATGGAACTAGAAACAAAAGAACGCTACAGCGAGGCTTAACGCAGGGCTCGTAGGCCAGCGATAAGAGAGATGTAACCTGCCAGACAAATATTTGTACAGACATTTGATCTTTGGTTGATGTCAACGCTCTAAAGTTGGTTAAAGTATCGAAACCTATCTTCTTACCTAACAGTGTATTCATTGAACGTATCGATACCTGTCTTCTTACCTAACAGTGTATCCATTGAAAGTATCGATACCTATCTTCTTTCCCAACAGTGTATTCATTAAAAGTATCGATACCTGTCTTCTTAACTAACAGCGTATCCATTGAAAGTATCGATACCTATCTTCTTTCCCAACAGTGTATTCATTAAACATATCCATACCTGTCTTCTTACCTAACAGTGTATCCATTAAAAGTATCGATACCTATCTTCTTTCCCAACAGTGTATTCAATAAAAGTATCAATATCTGTCTTCTTTCCTAACAGAGTATTCATTTAAAGTATCGAAACCTGTCTTCTTACATAACAGGGTATCCATTGAAAGTATCAAAACCTCTCTTCTTTCCTAACAATGTATTTGTAAAGCAACAATAGTCTCAATTGTCACATTGATTTTATTAGCCTCTTGTTCGTCTGCTCACTCTAGCATCTTGTAAAGAATCTTCTCCACTTTTACACACCGTCCTGACTTACACACTTTCCATGCTGTTCACTCAACCATGTACAATAAAGGTCAACTGGTTATTTCATACACAGACACACATACTGCACTTCCGGCCACTCAAAACACGTACACTTACTATCACAGTATTCATTTAGAGTATCGATACCTGTCTTATAAACCTAACAGTGTATCCATAGAGAGTATCGATACCAGTCTTCTTACCTAACAGAGTATCCATTGAAAGTATCGATACCAGTCTTTTTACCTAACAGTGTATCCATTTAAAGCTGCTTCTAGGTTTAAAAAAAACCAACAACAACAAAAGCTAATCAACTTCTATGTTACAAAACTACGTCACAAAGGCCAAAAAAAAAAATCTAAATAAATACTAAGTATGGAAAACAACACTTGACTTTACCTGATCGACATTGTTGCATAGAGCACAATACAGGTTTTTGTAAAAAATATCATCCAAATCCTTGTTGTTTTGACGATTTATATCTTGTGATCGAGACTGCTTGTTTTTTTGAATATATATATCTTGTGATCGAGACTTCTGCGGCAACTCTTCTTGACATAAGTCTTTTATAGTTTTGTTGCCTTTATAGTCAGTTGAACATGACCGTACGAAAGTAAAACTATAGCAGCCTAATTTCGGACCTCTGGATCTAATTTTAGAGTTCAATGTTGATGGTGATTTATTTCCGTACCGTTTCTCAAGGTCATAGACTGGAACAGAAATATCTGGACAACAGCGACCATAGATCTCACAAGCTGGTCTCTCGCAATGACATCTCTGGCATTCGAAGCATTCCATAGTCTCATTACCAGGCACATACATGGAACCGTTACAACGTCTGGGACAAACACTTAGCTGAAACTCTAAAGGTGAAAGAGCTGTTTTATTCCAAATGAGAAAACCAAATTTGAATCGCTCATCTACATGAAGACTTATAACCACATTCAATAAAATAATTAGTGACGCTAGGCTGTGTGACCAAAAATAAAATATTTCTTTAAATTTCTATTTCCAACTTTCAACTCCTATTTCATCCCCATTTTTTTTAAAAGAAAAAACTGCGCTTTTTTTCCGTTTAAACAAGTTTTGCAGTTTTCAGAAGTGAAAAGGGAATTAACTCACTTATAAAGACTAAACGTTTATATTTTGCCTTGCTTGTCTTCTCCTTTTGTTTCTATAGAGAGTGTCAGGTTTATTTCTGTTTCATTGGCCCACTTCTGTGCAAACAACACTGAGATCTGTGACAGTTCAACTTCAACAACAGAATTACGAGCTCGTGTTATTTTAAATCCATCAGTGTTGATGTAGTCGTCATTTCGTTATAAAAAAATTTCTTTGCAAAAAAAAAAAAAAAGTTAGATACCGAACATTGAAAGCTAACAAGTAACAAGTAACATAAACAATAACTCCCCCCCACACACACACAAACACACACAACAACAGGACTGACGTATAACACACACTATAACACTGTAGCAGAAGGGTCGTGAAGAACAGACTACAATATGAATACAAACACGATTACAACTATTAGCACGACTACACATACTAGCACGATTACACATAGTAGCACAATTACACATACTAGTACGATTACACATATTAGCACGATTACACATATTAGCACGATTACACATTCTAGCACGATTACACATACTAGCACGATTACACATACTAGCGTGATTACACATACTATCACGATTACACATTCTAGTATGATTACATATACTAGTACGATTAACACATACTAGCACGATTACAAACAAGAGTAATACAGAAGTTCAATTCATGATTAATCCAATCGTAATGCTAATTTTGGCTAAAAAAAACTTTTATTACTGTCAAAGTCGAAGGAAAAAAAAACAACAACTTAACACCGCTGTCTTTAGGCTTTTATCACTGGCTTACAATACAATACAAAACATTTCGTTGTAATCACTGGCTTACAATACAATACAAAACATTTCGTTGTAATCACTGGCTTACAATACAATACAAAACATTTCGTTGCAATATGTCTAATTTAACAATAGCGCACCATTTTATTGTAGGTTCTATTAGCCTTTTCACCAAAGTAAAAGCTACCATACACGGCTCTCCGCTATTAATGTGTAAACAATTTCTAAATCACGCAAAACACACTAACTAAAAACAGACGGCAAATTTTGCTTTCCTTTTTTGGTTTCATTACTAAAACATCTATCTACATACGTATGGGTAACAGTTGTACAGTTTAATAGAACTAACATTATAATGCCTTTAGGAGCTCAGCTAGCACAATTCTGATTTAGAAGGGATTGGGACTCGGCTTTAAGGCAGGCGACCCAAAAGGCAGACCCCGAATGCGATGGATTGATGATGTGGAAGCAGATCTGAAGCAGCTTGGGGTCAGGGCGTGGAGACGAAAGGCCCAGGAGAGATCTGAATGGAAGGATGTGTTGAAGCAGGCCAGAGCCCTCCATGGGATGTAGCGCCTCTGGGATGGATGGATGGGACTCGGCTTTTGTCACTAAGCCCCTCATCCCACTCCATAAATGATAAAGCTAACAAGATTCATCAAACGTTACATGCAAGGTACTTTTTTTTTTAAGTCGATTAATTTTGAAAATAGTAAACATAATTTCTAATGGAGTGAAAAGCTATACGCTTATATACAGAAGATTAAATAGTCTTATGTTTTGATTTAAATTTTTTTTTTACGAGTTTATTGGTGACTCCCTTTATGTACAAATCAACCAACGCGGTCGATACACATTTCAACTGAGTCTGACCCCTTATCAGAATTTAATGTGATCTTGTATACTGAATAATGTCACTCATAAGACTAATAGGCAGATGCGCAGTGAGGAGGTGGGGCAAGGGGGCATGATGCCTCGGGCGCCACCTTCAGGGGAGCACCACTCTCATGGGAGCGCCACACATAGACAGGCGCCAAAAAATAAATTATATTAGATATTTTAGTTAGTAATACATTTTAAGTATATTTTTATTATATTACTATTAAATACTTTTTATTTATAAACCTATATTTCTATGTTATGTTCATGGAAAATGGGGGGGGGGCGTCCTATAAAGTTTCTTGCCCAGGGCGTTCGTTTAGCTCACTACGCCTCTGCTAATAGGTCAGGTATTCTTTTCTCAGCAAAAATTTAGATAGCTTTGCATAATTAGCGCTACTTTATGACTTTAGCTTTCTCCATTATGCTATGATCCTATCATTTATCTGGACCAGTTTGGAAAATTAGGGGGGGGGGAGGGGGAGAAAGAAAGGGATGTCTGGGTGCATTTTACCTTATTTATCGTTTTCTAAAAGTATTATTATAAAAAAAGGAACGGATCTGAATTCGAACTCATACCTCAAGCCTCCCCAAACTGAAGTACTAACTGTCGTGCGCATCTTGCTTGGTATTTTCTTTTGAGCACCATAAGGTTTCGTGAGTTTCTGTTCCTAGGGGGTGCGCTTTGTTGTCATGACGTCATTGCCTTTGTTGGGGTTGTGCTGACTTGGCTGAGTTGCGTTCTTGGGTGTTTTCTTCCCCAGTAATGGGTAAGTTAGTTTTTTTTACGTGCTTGTATTTAGTCTCAGGATTGTTTGCCTTATTAAAATTTCTATTTTGGTCGATTGCCACAGAAAACAGAAAAGCGTCGCGTTACCAGTAGAAGCGCAGTCAATGGTAATCGTGACAGGTTTTTAATGTTATCCGCTATTACAATTTGCCCAAGAGTTTTATATACAAACATCTTCATGGATCGTGTCTGGACCATCATTCGAGTCTATTTGTTTTTTTTTCCAAATGGAATCCTCCTTTATTCCTCATTGTAAAAACGACAGAACGTCACCCGCCACCCTCTTTGTGTTTCTCTTGCTTTCATTTTTCAAATATTTCTCCCCCCCCCCCATTATATTTCTCTTTCTGTCAAAGTTAACACTGGCGCATAGGTTGCTGACGAAAAGAGAACAACGCTGGCAGAAAAAAAAAAAGCGCCAGAGAAGAAAAGCAAGGCCAATGACACAAGCTCCAGCAGGAAAATAATGCCCTGTGAGCAGCCAAACATTCTGGACTCACATAGTTCTCACCTCCCACATGAGGACCTCTGCCTCTTGGATGACAAAGTGGTCATCATCGAACAACGATGGACGAACTATATATACTTAAATATTGATTGAAGCTCAATTTTTGTGTGCGTTTTTTCTGTAAATCTGTCCATTGAACATCTGATTAACCTTTAATGTTCCTTCCGAAACATCACAATAGTTTTAAGATTCCACAATAGATTGTTCCGGATGTTCATATATATATATATATATATATATATATTAACAACATTTGAATCAGTATTTTATTCCATGAGTTATTTAATAAATGGTAAATAATTTAAAAATGATTTATTGATACTTTTTTTAGATGTTAATTTTTATACCAATGCGCGAATCTATGAATAAAGCTTGAGTTATTAATGAAGGAGTCTGTGACCTTTTTTTAAAAAAAAATTGACCTCCCCTGACGCTTTTCAAAAGTGGTGTATTCCTTTAAAAATCTGCTTGCATATATATTTTTTTTAAAAATTAAATGTTTCACTTTGAATGATCTAAAATATCATGATGCCCGATTTTCATTTTCTCTTCTAGTTTCTGAGCTCTAAATGGGACGGACGGACAGACAGACTACACAAAACTAATAGCGTCTATTCCCATTTCGGGGGTCGCTAAAAAAATAACGAATTAGTCTTTTAGTGTTCGCACATAACCTCATCAGATAATTGTACACTTTGTTTCTCCCACACCTATTCTTGGATCAAGTTGAAACTATAAACAATTATCTATTGTACCTAAGAAAGCATAAATCAATTAGAACATTTACCGTTTCGTCAATTGATGATTGGTAATTTATTTTGTTTATATAGAATAAGGAAAACAGTTTCTACGCTAATGACAGATATAGTTGTAAGTGTGGTGTTATTCCCCTCAGATTCGCTTTGTTTTTCTTTCAAAAGGAATTTTATATTTTGCTTGTTTTCTTAAAAGTCCGCGAACCTTGCCCTTTTCAGCATCACCATAGAATGCTGACCACGTCCTATAAAACTGCATACTATATAAAGAGGTCCCAACAAGACATTGTCCCATTGATGTGTTCTCATTTTCAGTATATCACAAGAGAAAAGAGTCACATAGTGAATTTATTAAATAGCAAGCGTGACAGAACTTTCACTTTACCCAATCGTGAAAATATTGCCAAGACTTTTGTTTTGTGATCATTTCTTTGTTATCATTTTATGTTCTTGTGTTTCATCCAGACGTTATTCAAAACTGTTGATTTGTTTGGGAGGAAATAGAAATCTTTTGTATTGTTATAATGAGAGAATCATCTCTACTTGACACTACACATTCGCGTCCTATTACTTTTTTCTTTGTTATCGCCCCTATCATCACGAATGAAGAGTTTAGAAACAGGATTAATACAGCTATTGGTCCATACGATAACCAATATTAAAAAAAGAAAATTCAAACTCTAAGGCCATATCACAAGGTCCTCAGGGCTCACCAAGGCTTTTCTTTCAGGGAACAGTACCAGAAAGAAGAAGAAGACAGAGAAAGCGATGGGAAGACAACATAAAAGAATGGACCGGCCTGTCAGTGAATGAAATTCTATCCAAGGCAAGGACAGAGAAGAATGGAGAAAGACGGTTGACAGCATCCCGACCACTGATCTAGACTAACAACAATAAGTCTGCACGATTTTTAACAATGGTTTTTGTTTAGCGCAATCCCATGCTTGTAGCTTTCTAAATGCGCTATAATATGATCCTATTACTTGTCTGGACCAGTTGGAATGGGGTTGGGGCTGGGGAATAAGGAGGTATCTGGGTGAGTTATAAATGCATTTATATAAAACATGTGAATGACAGGAACTGGAGGACTTTGGCCTCCCCAGACTCCTCTAACCAATACCCTAACCACTCTGCCAGCGAATCGTTTATGGACGTACAATTTTAGCTTCAAACTTTAAGGCCGCGACTAATAAAGGTGGCTATTTCAACTTATACCACCACATCAGTCAAGTGGCTGAGTGGCAAAGCTCGTGGCTTCCGAACTGGCGGTCCCGGGTTCAAATCATAGTGAAGACTCGGATGTTACTTTCGTTATTTTGAGGGCTCCTCTGAGATCACCCAGCTTTAATTGGTACCTAGCATTAGTTTGGGGAAAGTAAAGGCTGTTGATCTTTGTGCTAGCCACATGACAACCTCGTTGACATCCTCTGCCCCATAGATCACAGGCCTGAAAGGCAAATTTTACTTTTTTTTATTTAGCAATGCAGCAAGGATAAGAATGGACCTCATTCACCAATCGTAAACAAACAACATTTAGCCTCGTGATTCTCTATCTCTTCTAAACAAATTACGATCTAAATTTTAAAACACAATGGCCATTACGGGACATTTTTTTTCCATTACTTTATCAGTATTATCACGTGACTAAATGTTGTTTGTTTACGATTGGTGAATGAGATCCATTGTAAAAAGTTTCACCGGAGCAGGGGAAACTTTGAGTTCGCCGCTAAATTGGCGGAAGAAACAGACGAGGTCAGAGTGGACACCTTTCTAACAATTATAGGCCCAAAAGCGATGGACATATATGAAGGTCTTGAAATGGAGCAGGGAAAATAAATAAAGATGGAAGAAATAGTGAACAATTTTGAACGTTTTTGCATTGGATAAATGAGCGCTATGATTTCAATACTCGTGAACAGCAAGAAGATGAGGAGATTGAAAAGTACAGAGAGAGAGAGAGAGAGAGAGTTACAAATCTAAGAAGGCCAGCAAAAAGCGTGCATGTTTGAACGCCTAGAAGATTGCTTAATTAGAGACAGAGTAGTTTTCGATGTTAGACATGAATGACTATTCACTGCAGTTCATTAAGGTAAAAATGTGTAACCTCTCTTGAATACGCTCTTGGAATTAAGTGACTGTAGTTTGCTTTAGATTTTATATCATTAAAACTAAAGTCATCTGCCGAAATTGAAAAACACTAAATGTGGCTCAACAAAGATGGCTAAGACAGATTTTAGGAGTCAGTTATAGAGATCGGGTTTAAATAAAGGAAATCCTATGCCGAACAGGGAGTCGACCTTTTAGTAAGATTGTGAGAGAGCGACGCATGAGGTTTGCGGGACATGTTCTCCGACAAAATGAATTACGCATAAGAAGAGTTGCAATGATATCCTGGTACAACTTGACGCTACTCATTCATTGAGGTCCTCATGGCAGGTGGGAAGAGGCTTCAGACATTACCAGTGACAGATTTTTATGGAAACAGCTTGACGTCAAATGCTCCGAACGGCGCGGGAGGGTCTAAGTCAGTAAGAATATCACATTAGGTTTTTGAAATAAAACTTTTTAGTAGCAGGAAAATGCAGTGTAGATGGGGAGCTCCTATCGCTCCCCCAGACCCCCTTGCTAGTAATGGCGGGGAGTTTACAATTTTATGAAAACGGCTTGATGGCAAATGCGCCGAACGATGAGGGAGGGTCTAAGTCAGTAAGAATTAGCACAATAGGTTTTTGAAATAGAACTTTTTAATAGCAGGAAAATGCACTGTAGATACCTCAGAATATGCATTTTGTTGGTTTTCAATATCAGAAATAGTGCTTGGCGCTCCCCTAGACCCCTTTGCTAGTAATGGCGGGGAATCTACAATTTTTCCACTAACTCATGGAAGAACCTATTCTAGGGCACAATAAACGTCTTCCGAAAGAATGAAGGGTTAGAATGTAATAAAGATTTTGTACGCACACCAACACACACAAAATACATATAATTTTTTTTCCCGGGGGGGGGGGAGAAAAAAATTCACCCCCCCAAACCCCCCCCCCCCCCCCGGAAAAAAAATCCTGGCTACACCCATGCCAACACTGACGGATTTAAAATAACACGAGCTGGTAATTCTGTTGTTGAAGTTGAACTGTCACAGATCTCAGTTTTGTTTGCACAGAAGTGGGCCAATGAAACAGAAATTAACCTGACACTCTCTATAAAAACAAAAGGAGAAGACAAACAAGGCAAAAAATAAACGTCTAGTCTTTATAAGTGAGTTAATTCCCTTTTCACTTCTGAAAACTGCAAAACTTGTTTAAACGAAAAAAAAAGCGCAGTTTTTCCTTTTTAAAAATGGTGATGAAATAGAAGTTGAAAGTTGGAAATAGAAATTTAAAGAAATATGGCGCTTTATTTTTGGTCACACAGCCTAGTGTCACAAATTATTTTATTGAATGTGGTTATAAGTCGTCATGTAGATGAGCGATTCGAGTTAGGTTTCCTCATTTGGAATAAAACAGCTCTTTCACCTTTAGAGTTTCAGCTAAGTATTTGCCCCAGACGTTGTAACGGCTCCATGTATGTGCCTGGTAATGAGACTATGGAATGCTTCGAATGCCAGAGATGTCATTGCGAGAGACCAGCTTGTGAGATCTATGGTCGCTGTTGTCCAGATATTTCTGTTCCAGTCTATGACCTTGATAAATGGTACGGAAATAAATTACCATCAACACTGAACTCTAAAATTAGATCCAGAGGTCCGAAATTAGGCTGCTATAGCTTCACTTTCGTACGGTCATGTTCAACTGACTATAAAGGCAACCAAACTATAAAAGACTTATGTCAAGAAGAGTTGCCACAGAAGTCTCGATCACAAGATATATATATTAAAAAAAACAAGCAGTCTCGATCACAAGATATATATACTCAAAAAAACAAGCATTCTCGATCACAAGATATAAATCGTCAAAACAACAAGGATTTGGGTGATATTTTTTACAAAAACCTGTATTGTGCTCTATGCAACAATGTCGATCAGGTAAAGTCAAGTGTTGTTTTCCATACTTAGTATTTATTTAGATTTTTTTTTTTTGGCCTTTGTGACGTAGTTTTGTAACATAGAAGTTGATTAGCTGATTTTTGTTGTTGTTGGTTTTTTTTAAACCTAGAAGCAGCTTTAAATGGATACACTGTTAGGTAAGAAGACTGGTATCGATACTTCCAATGGATACTATGTTAGGTAAGAAGACTGGTATCGATACTCTCTATGGATACACTGTTAGGTTCATAAGACAGGTATCGATACTCTAGATGAATACTGTGATAGTAAGTGTATGTGTTTTGAGTGGCCGGAAGTGCAGTGTGTGTGTCTGTGTATGAAATAACCAGTTGACCTTTATTGTACATGCTTTACAAGATGCTAGAGTGAGCAGACGAACAAGAGACTAATAAAATTAATGTGATAATTGAGACTATTGTTGCTTTACAAATACATTGTTACTAAAGAAGAGAGGTTTTGTTACTTTCAATGGATACCCTGTTATGTAAGAAGACAGGTTTCGATACTTTAAATGAATACACTGTTAGGAAAGAAGACAGGTATTAATACTTTTAATGAATACACTGTTGTGAAAGAAGATAGGTATCGATACTTTCAATGGATGCACTGTTAGGTAAGAAGACAGTTATCGATACGTTCAATGAATACACTGTTAGGAAAGAAGATAGGTTTCGATACTTTAACCAACTTTAGAGCGTTGACAACAACCAAAGATCAAATGTCTGTACAACAAATATTTGTCTGGCAGGTTACATCTCTCTTATCGCTGGCCTACGAGCCCTGTGTTAAGCCTCGCTTTATCGTTCTTTTGTTGCTAGTTCCATAGCGTCTCTAAACACTCCTGTCCGTCAACAAGATCTTTAAACAACAGTACATGTTTTAGCATATTCCCAGGCAGTGGAGTAACAATGGGTCGGGGTCACCCGGAGCGGTTATCTCAGAGTGTCACCAACCCTCTATCTTCTCACCCACCCTCCTATTTCGTAATAAAAACTATCGTTAGCTTGTCCTATTTGTTGAATCATGGTGCACTGGTTCAGATGACTTCATTCATTAATTGTTTATACAAAGTAAAATTAGCGTCTTTTTTATTTTAAAATTTCGTTGTTTATATCATTTTATCTATAGTTAATACATAATACATAGAAATAGACTTTAATTAGACTTTTAAAACATTTTGACTTCACGGAAACTGTTCTACATAATTCAAGTGTTTCTCTATATAATTCTAGTAATGCCCAGTTAGCCTAAAGAGTTATGTTAGCAGACATATCGTGGTATGGGGAGGTGCCCCGGCGCCAAGCGCTTTTTCCTGTTTTCTGATCTTTTGAGCTGCATTTTCTAGAGCGCAATACGCTGCTATTCTTAAAACAAAAAAGGACATGTCAAATATCAAATCTGCACTTTCACAGCAATTTATTAGTGGAGCCCAGAGTCTAATTAAGGTATAAAACATTTGGAAGACTGACGCCAAGCGTTTTCTTGCATTTTTTTTAAGCTTCAGAAATTAGTTCTCCTCCATGCAGTATTTTTTTCATATTAAGAAAATGTAAGTCAAATAATGTTAATCTAAAACGGTAGAATAGGTAGATGTTGGTGTGAGATACAGTTGAGGTAGTAGACCATGTGAATTTGTAATGGGATTGGTCTTTGTTACTTCATCCTCTTCTTCGGCAAGACGTCTTTTAGCGGGCCTGTTTAGTTCACGCAAAAAAATGCCAATAACACGAATGGAAGGGAACGTTTTTCGGGTAAAATTAGTTCTGAAGTAATACGGTAGTAGATTTTAAAATTACGTTGAAATGTCTTTTGAACCTTTTGAATCGATCTTGTTGATAATGTCGTTTGTTTTTTTGCGATAACATAGCAAAGTCTCCGCTTAGATTACGAAACAATGTCAAGTTATTTAATTTGTTAAACATTTAGTAACAAAGTAACACCTAATTAATACTCAAAACCACAATATCTAAAAAGCAAATACGATCAATTTTTTCCTTAAAAAATCGCTTTGGCTCCCCGCTGCCTTGTAAGCATGTAATGCTTTGGGTATTTGTGCCAAAAAAAATAAATTTAAATGGGCCTATATAGAGATGTATATTTAGAAATAAAGCGTGTATAAGAATGTTTCAGTATCTATCAACAGTCAATAATTTTTTTTAGGTTTTCTGTTTTTTTGTAAATGTGCAAATTTTTCACCTTGGTTTCACCCATTGCCGCCTGCACCCCCGCCTCTCACTTAGTGACGCCACGGTTCCCAGTTTCATCAATTTGAACAATAACCCCTGTCTCCGGACTATGTCGTAAGCCAGCTTTAGAGCCAAAAATACTGGGTGTCGATTCACTTTTCGTATCACGGTACCTCTCTGAAAACCGTCAGCTGCTGACTGCGTATTATTAAAACATAAAGCTTATTCAAGCTAAAGTACCAAACGAGCCGTCTATGGATAACCTTTCAGCGATTTTCCCAAACACACGATGTTACGGATATCGGTCGATTGTTTTCTTGACGATCATTCGGTTTCCTTTTCCAGTCTCTCTTTTGACGAAGCTACCATGAATAAAATAAGGCATAAAAATACACACTTATCATCCTCATCATTTGTCCAAGGTGTGATTCGACAGTTCGCGTGACCAGTATACACACTCAATAACTTCAATTAGTTTCAACTGTACTTTATTTACATTTTTACAAAGTTTTTTTTTTTTTATTTAATATGAACTCACTCTGTCTGAACTGTATGTCTTCCTGATTAAAAGTTTGAACGTTTATTTTACCGGTTAGGGTTAGGGTCAAGTTGAGACTTTACAAAATTAGACAAAACATGAATTAATTAAATAATTAACTAATTAGTGAATAAATTATTGGCAATAATTATTTTTTTTATATCGAAATAAGCTACTCAATGAGAGATGTGAAATGTTATACCGTTTCACACTGATAAGATGTTATGACTAAATAGCCGAATCTTTTGTAACCAGTTGATGGCGTTTTAACCAAAATACAAAGGTATAGGTAAGTACTAATATAATAAAGGCGCGGTGGCTGGGCGGTAAAACGCTTGGCTTCCGAACTAGAGTTCTAATCCTGAAGACTGGTATATTAAATTTCGGGATCTTCGGACGTCTCTGCGGTCTACCTAGTTCTAATGGGTACCTGACAGTTGGGTGGGGGGAAAAGGCGGTAGGTCGTTGTGCTGGCCACATGACACCCTCGTTTAACATGGGCCACAGAAACAGTCAAGTACATTAATAAACGGGCACGTTGGCCATTAATTGACAGCTAACTTGCTCATAGCTACTACCATGACCAAATGTCATTACAATAAACGCGTGTCATTCCTTTTTCTTTTCTTTTAATGTTTCTGAATGTACGTAATACGTAACATACAATCAAATAACAAAGGTTATTGAAACTGATGGAGGAAATATTCTTCTTGTGCCTCTGCATCACACCCCAGGGTCCCGTGGTTACTCACTTGAGTATTAGTTTACGTGACTAGATACGCTAAATCAGGTTTCTCTTATATTTTAAGAATATGCGGAAAAAAAAATGCAGATTACAAATATGTAATTTGATTTCCTCTGAGATAAATAGTTTTTAAAATATATATTTTTAAGTTTTATTTCTTTTTACCATATATTGTCATTGGAAATATGCCATTTTGGTTTTAAGGCTTAATGCTAGACTATCTCCCTTGAAATTTTTTCTGTTGCTGTTTTGTCTTTCTTTCTAGCAACTATTAGATCTAACATTAAAATTCATTTAAAATGATAGCATAAGAACAAAAAACTCTCTTTAAAAAAGTTATTGAAAAAAAAAAAGAGAAACAACTTCATCAATTTATTATTAATATTTTTTTAGACCTTCATTTCAGTAAATACACTTAAAATTCATAAGTTGACAACATAAGAACAAAAATCTCTTTTAATAAAAGTTATTGAAAGTTTAATATAGATAAGGGAGAGAAATATGCTTAAAAATAACATGGTGATGAGTAAAGGTATCTGGGCATCTAAACTATTACCCTGACTTGATTTTGATCTCGGTCGTTGACTTGTAACTCCAAAACAGCTAGCAAAACAAACCGATGTAGGCGTATTATATTTTCAATATATAACATAAAATAACTTGAACAGACATTTTTTTTTACAAAACTAACTAAAATTTTCCTTAACAATATAGATGAGATAATTATGTAAAAGTAATGAAATAAACAAAATTGAACTCACTACAAAACCTCGTCTCTATCATGTCTCTAGATCGTCTCTCGTTCTTAGCATGTGATGAACGACCATTAAACACATACTTTATTATTCTACACACATAGCCACCTAACCTCACATCGTCGTCACCTAGGGAACTACACACACTTCTTACTTGAGAACTATTTTTTTTTTTAATAGTCGGACAGTGTTTCTCAAACATTTGCATTAACAGAACCTTTTTGCACATTCTGAGAACCGAGCGGAAAACTTTGATAGTTTTTTTTTAGGTTGGATTATTTCTTATTTGTTTAAATTTAAAAAAAATAAAATAAAATAAAACATATTCTAAATTTGGCATTATTATTTAATTTTAAGTATAAAACTGTAAGAAAATACAGATATAAGCATTTGAAAAATTAAGGTTTGATCGATTTAATTTTTATTGAGTGTTTGAAGGGCATAACTACTTGATTTATGGCACAATATTGATGAGCTGAGTGTCACGAGTCGAGTCTGTGACCTATTTCGACCATTTTCTAGAAGTGAGTTCAAACCAGTGCAAGTGTCCAGCGTAAACAAGTTAATTTTAGATATCCAATCAAAGAAAAGGGTTAAGGGAAAAAATAGCACACATCAGCTTCTAGAAGATCAATGTTACTAAAATAATTATCTGAGAAGGTTCCATAATTCTGGAACGTACGATCAAAGAAAGTATAAATTAGTCAGTTAGACGGGGTCCTCGCATAGTAGTAGTTCTTGTAGAGCGATGGTCCTCGCTTAGTCCTCGATTAGTAATGGTTATAAGTTTTGTGATATTAGCGGATCCATTAGTTAAAGTTTTATTAAGTTGAAGTTATACTAAGTGAAGTTTCATGTATCATCTAAGTTTTATTTTGAAGTATCAAGTCAAATTGTTATTTAATTGAGAAGTCATTTTATGTGAAAGTTGAAGAAGTATTACTAAAGAAGTTTGGACGTAAATACAGAGAGTTCTTTCTTTATTTTGTTTAATTATCAAGTTTGATAATATGATCTTCGACAAATCTGTTCATCACACTGAGTTCCAAAATGTGGTGAGTCAAGCCTGTTAATATACTTCCTCTTTTGTTTCAACATAACAAGAAAATTCTTCTACGCACAAAAAGATGGCAGGAATCGGGAGTAGAATAATTATACTTTGTTTTAGAATATTCCGGTATTCTTTAGACAAACTCAACCAGCAATCAATAAATGATTTATCTTTGTTTCGTATTATGTCAATATATATCTTTTGTTTCTTTTAGAAAACTCTGCATAAAGTAAATCTCACTATTGCACTGCCCTTCTTCAACACTGATGCAAGAAGTAACTTGACAATGGTAAAATGTTTCGATCAAACATTGTTCAGGTAATATTTAAATGTTGCATTACTGAAAATTGTTTTGTTTCTAAAGAATCCTACCAATCAGATCACTGCTTGTGTTTTAAAATGTGTAATATCAACAAAGTTACAAAGACAATTTGTGTGTAACACAAACTCAAAATCAGCCCATGAAGTGGTCCACCTATGCTGATAAAAAGGCCGGTTTCAATATTTTCAGAAGAAACATCAGAATGAAATTCTATCAAAGAAAAATTTCAGAGAAGAATGGAGTAAGAAGGTTGACAGATCTTGTGTGGTGCCCCAGCGGTCCAGCAGACTAAAGGATAGGTGATAGTGAATGTGAAGTTAGTTGTGAACCTGGCCTAACTAATGTCTTATAATGAATATCTAATTGATCTAATTGTTTTGTAAAGGGTCAATCTCTTATTCGGTGACCGGTCATTTCATCCCAGCTCACTTCATCCCCGGTCACTTCATCCCCGGTCACCTCATCCCCGGCCATTTCATCCCCGGTCAATTCATCCCCGGTCACTTCATCCACGGTCATTTCATCCCCTGGTCACTTCATCCCCCGATCACTTCATCCACGGTGTGTGACATAATGGGGAATTATTATTTTTTTTAGTAATTTCAATTATAGGAGTGATTCCCTTTACGAAGTTTATATATGGGCATGTAGACCGTGTTTAGTTGCCACTTGCTCTTGAGTCACCAGCTTGACCACTGGACCTGTGTTGTAAATTGTATTTTTTTTTGTTAGTGGTTGTGTGTCTTGGGGTACTCGGGAGAAGTGTGCCCTGCTCTGGAGATCTTTAGACTAAGTATATCTTTAGTCATTGTAGTATTTTATATAATGTATTAATTAGTAGATATAGCCTCAAATGATTTCCAGGCAGTATGGTTTCCCCTGATGTTCTGCATCCTGGGGTACTACCAAATGTGACATTTTAATAGCCTTGTCTCTGAGGGATTCAACTCTGTATTGAATAATCAGATAGGCTTTACCGAACGGATGTTTCTAGGTAGGATTCTATGAGGCTTGTATGCTCATAGGTTTCCCTGAAGCTTATAGTACATCATGACCAATTTGGTTTTTTTGGTTAAAAATGGCTGCGTCAGCCTGAAGCCTGTGACCTCGGAGTGGCCTAAAATGGTCATGTGTTGACCTGAGGCCTGTGGCCTTCATTTTTCTACACTGATGTGTGATTCCCAGAAAGTGACGATAGTGTATATATTTTATGACTAAGGCGGTGTGCCATACTATTTTTGTTTATTTTGTGTGGAGTAGGCCTGTGAGTTGATGGCCATTTAATTACACATTTATTTTACTCGTATAAATTAACTTTGTATATATGTTTACCTGTGACTTTGTTAAGTCTTGTGTTGCATAGATTAGTTTAATTGTATACCTGGAGGTTAAACTTAATAACCTAGGAAATACAAGTAGGGACCAGTGTACCTCTGGACGAACGGGCCAGCACACCTTTAATACTGATCTGTTGATCTAGAATACCTAAATCTAGCTAGAATTCTATTTGAATCTTTTTAGTTATACCCGCTAATAGGTAAATTAATTGATCAAAATTTTGTTATGTTGAATGAGGTGCTCTTCTAGAATTAATCCCCAATATTATGTAATTTGGGGTACTCTTACAAGTGACTTCTTCAATATGTCACAATAGGTCACTCATCTTTAAATGAAATACTATAAGAACTCAGTTTCCTCAGTTTCCATGTACCCTCGTTATAGCTCTCTCTCTCTCTCTCGTGTTAATAAAGACATTTTAAGTCTAACTATATTATTGACCGTGTAACGTCATGTATTTTTTTCTTTTACTTCACATAGAATGAATTCTTTAAAATAAAATGTTCATAAGAACTCGGTGCACTAAAGTTTATTGAAGCTCGCCAACGTTCTCGTATTGTTAAAGACATTTTTAGCGTGTGACGTAAAGGATTTTTTTCCTTTGACGTCATATGGAATAAATTCTTTAAATGAAATGTTAATAAGAACTCGGTGCACTCATGTTTATTAAACCTCGCAAACGTTCTCGTATAGATATTAACACATTATAGTCTAACTAGATCGTGTGACGTAGGCTTAAGAATTTTTTCTACTCTAGTTTTTTTCCAATAGATCTAGATTTTTTTACACTAAATCTAGATTTTTAACACTAAATCTATATATTTTTTTACAATAAATCTAGATTTATATTCTAATTAAAATCATTGTAGATTCTAAATCTTGGATTTCTAAGCCTAGTTAAGAATTATATAGATTAGATCAAGATCTAGAATATCAATTTCTAGATCTAAATCTAGACTTAAAGTGTTTTTGATTTCCATATGTCTAGATCTATTTTACAATTTTATAATATACTAAAACTAATCTACTATTTTTTAAATTTAATGTTCCATTCAGTGTATTGATAGATTATCTAGGCTTTTTTATTTTACATAAATCTTATTTAAATTGCATCCAAACTATTCAAAATTTAGATCTTAGATCTAGGACATATATAGATATCTATCTATATATATATATCTTAAGATTGCTAAATCAGAAGTTTAGTTTATGTAGATCTACATCCCTACAAATCAATGCTGAAAGATTATCTAAAATCGTCAGGCTATTAGTTTGTAACCAGATTGTTATTACCTAAGTTACGAGCAATGCCTGGTCGTGCGGTTAGCGTTCTGAACTGATTTTCTCGACGGTTCCGGGTTGTTTATTTGTTTTACATGTTTCGGATGTTCCTTTAGAATTGAAGATAGTATACTTCCTAGTCCAAACCTCCCGCAGGACGACGAGGGATGGGAACGGGCAGGGTTTGAACCAAGGACCATCGATAAATCCAAACGACAATCCAGCACACAAACATCACGAACAGGCAGGGTTCAGACACTGCTCGCTGCCATCCTCCGTCGTCAGGCGAGAAGTTAATTATTTTCAACTTAGAAGAACATCCGAAACATGTAAAACATTTTTTTTAAATAATGTTAACGGCAAATTAATCTTTGAAACATTATTACTTTGACTTACAAAATTAAATCACGTCTTGACTATTCCTTGCGAATAGGGATCCGATTCCGACGAGGGCTGACTCCGAGGGGGGCCGCCTCTGAGTTTCTGTGATAACACAAACTCTCTTTGTAATGTTGTTTTGTTTTTAATTTTATTTAAAAGAAAATACATAACATATTATTTTATATTAATAATAATACAAAAGAATATTTTATAAAAAAAAAACAAATTTCATGAAGGAAATAGTTTCAAAAACACATTTCAGGATTTCCATCACGATCATGGAATAGACTGCAGCAACAGTCCAGAAAATTATGACAGCAAAGGTCCAGAAAATTATGACAGCAAAGGTCCAGAAAATTATGACAGCAAAGGTCCAGAAAATTATGACAAAGTCAATTTACATAAATCTTGAAAATTTTTTCTCAAATCAAATATTTAAAAAAAAAATTTAAGGGCTTATGAGTTGTTAAAACTTAAAATTCATTACTTTTTGCAACACTTTTTTCCCTTGCGAAGCCAAGACAAAGGACCTCCATCATATATCATCAGGAAATCTCTGCGGTCTGTTAAAGTTACAAAAATGTACCTATAATGAAACAATATGGTTTCTAAATTAGTACAGAACTCATATAAGTATGTGTATGAAGAGCATGAAAATCATTTCATTTTTGTATATTTTTTTTTTAACTTTCTTTTGTTTTATTTTTTTTTAATTTTAAAATTTCATCTGAAAATGATTAATTTGACGACTGTGGATTATATTGGCAACACCTTGGTTGCGTTAAATATAAATATAAGGATTTGTGTAACAACATGAAGCTAGGAACAAGGTGTAAGAGTATTGATTATTGCACATATAATTATAGTATCAATAAAATGTTGGCCTAATACTGGAATGATTGTTACCAAACATTGGTAGTACAGAGCAGAAAGAACTGCACTCAATTCAAACTACTCAAGGAAGACAAGAATGAGGATCTCCCTAAGTAGTTTTTGGGTCTTTTTTCTGAGTTTTAAATGTTGAGAATAGCATTGGAGTTCATTGTTTATGAGACAATTGATGGATCAAACTCTTTCGGTGATTTATATATTCTTGTAATCTCCCTTGGGACGAAGCACTGGTGTTGTCTAAGTTTCACCTAAGCAGTTTTTTGGGTCTTTTTCTTAGTCTTAATGTGGGAATACCATTGGAGTTCATTGTTTATACATGGAACTTTTCATTTACTTTAATGTACATTTTACTTTATTTTCAATATCTTATTTACAATGTTTCTATCCTACATTGTATAATCCTTCTCTATATATGATCTACTTGAATTGTATTTAGGATTTTGTTGTCATAAGTAGCTTTTAATACATGCCCATACAAGTGTCCTATACTCTGCTAAGAAAATCAAATTCCTATCCATAAGTTTTTTTCCTTTTTGCTTTGAGTATTTTATTTTTAAAATATTGCTAGACCTATGTTGACTTTGGCATGACTGTTTGCATTGGATAATTTTTGACAGAGTTTCTCAACGCAATGGTGAAATTTGGACACTCCCCAAACAAATGTGTTTCTGGTTTATTAGTTTCTATCCCACATAGTTTACATGTGTGTTTCTGGCCTGCCCTGTCCTTACCCTTCTTCTTTATTGGGGTCATTTCATAAATCAGTCTGTAGGCCACCTCCCGTGCTTTCGGAGTTATGTTTTTATTGTGCAATTGCGTAATTGTATCAGTGTGTGCATTGACCACTATTCCTAATTCCCTCCCCCATTTTATTCTAAGCTTTAAATTTTGTTTAAGTTTGTCTCTAAAAATCTTTGAGGGACAACGGCCACCCTCTCCATCAGAACTATGTCAGGTCGTCGCGATGTGGGCGACTTCTGTCGATCAAAACAAGAACAGAGCGATACAAAAACTCCTTCGTATCTTACTCGGTCAGACTATATCACTGCCACTCGTTGATCAGGAAACATGAATAGGACCAAGATGCCTGTGTGTAGTCACTGAATGAACTTTCTATGTTGTGTCTGATGTATTTATGTGTATGTTTTTGTTGTGTTGTCTTTACATGAGAAAAAGAGTACTCGTAATAACAGCTAATTTCCGTAAGGATCAATAAAGCAGTCTTAGTCTTAGTCTTAGTAAATGGTTTTGGTCTTGTGGTGTATTAGAGTTTTCCCCATGTGGCCAACGAGCTTGTAATTCTTTTCTCAGCGATATACATCAACTGTTACATTTCTAGGAAAATTGTTAGAGCCGTTTCTTAAGATCAGCATCCACCCACCCTCCGACCACCCACCCGCCCTCTATAAAGTTGTGGCTTGAATACAAGTAATAAACTGTTTAAAAAAATCGTATTTTTATATCAGCTGTAAGTTAGTACAAGTGAAATGTATATTATTTCAATAATACCCTATTTTTTTCATTGGTTCTAGAAACGCACCATTCATTAACGAAGCTATCAATTACGTGGCCCTTGACCTTGATATAGTAAAGGCATGTCTTCAGTTTCAGGACGATCTATTTGTTCTAGAGAATATGGATAAAGGAAGATGTACAGATAAAGATAATATATTTTATGAAAATATATTCTGTGCCATCGCTATGGTAAGTATTACAAAGGTTATTTTTTTAGTATCCGATATAACATTTTATATTGGTTTATATTTGGTCCTATAATGTTGAAAAGTTTATGTTACCAGTGTTCAAATACATATTTTTTTGTCTAATGATAGAATTTTTGGATTCTAAAATAATGAGCCTTATGCTCCACATCAAATACTTTACTTAATTATATCATAATTATTTCATAAGCAATGGAGAATGATCATAATTGCTGGTTTCAATTAGTTGTGAAAAAGTTGTTGATTTAAAAAGACATGTTTCTCTTTGTCAAAAATCTTGAAAAAGCTACTACAGTACGAAGTTTTAAACCTGGAAATCTCTGAAATCTCTTGGAAAAAAATGTGTATTATCTGAACAGTTCATGCTCTTTCGAAGGCTGCCTCTAATAAAACCAACACAACTCAAGCTAGACAATGGGCGGATCCAGAGCTTTGGAGTGGGGGGGGCGATTTTTTTCCAAACCCTAACCCTATTAATAAACGTGCGTTAAGCATATATATATATATATATATATATATATATATATATATATATATATATATATATATACATTTTGATGAAATTTGAAACACTTCTTAAGGACATCATTAACTTTACTCGTACAATGATTTTTTTTCAATATTTTATTTACTTTTTTAAAAAGTATTTTTAATTAATATTTATCCTGTTTTTTTAGGTCTAAAAAATAATAAAAATTCAAAAATGTGTAAAAATTTAACATACTTAAATCTTTAATTCTGACGTTGTACCAATTTAGAGGATCCTTTTTTTCTTATCTTTTAATTCAATTTCATGTATTTCTGATCAATAGTTTTTACAAAATTTAGAGTTTTAATTTGTATACAATAAACAATATGGCCGCCGTTACCATGGCAACCATCATTCAAAAAAAACTTTTTTTTTAGCATTATTTATTTTAGAACATCATTATATGTTACCATAACAAATTTCAAAGGCCTAGCTTTAGAAATAACAAAAATAAGATTTTCAGGGATACCTCCTAAACAAACTATGGTGGTGAACTTGGTCAAAAGCCTTGGAAAAATCTAGTAAGATAGCATCTATTTGCTTACTTTTATCTAAACCATTTGAAAAATTATCAATTAGTCCTATTGGTTGTGTTTCACATGATCTATATCTCCCTAAAGCCATGTTGGTATGAATTAAGGACATTATGTTTGTCTAAGTGGTTTATGGTGTTGCTACATATTATGTGTTCTAGGATTTTACATGTGAGGTTGGTAATTGATACAGCTCTAAAGTTTCCTGGGTCAGATTTTTCTCATTTTTAAATAGGGGGGGGGGGGTGACATTAGATTCTTTCCAGTCCTTTGGTACTCTGCCCTGGTTAAGAGATGCCTAAAAAAGTATTTTGAACACTGGTGCTAGCTCATTGCTTAGTTCTTTGAGTAATCAAACTGGAATACCATCAGGTCCAGACGCTTTAATTGGTTTGGTGTTGGCTAATAGTTTTTGGATTCCATTTTCTTGTACTACTATATCTTCTATGTTGTCTACTTTGTTCAAATTCAGTAATATGTCTTTGTCTCCTGGGGCTGAGAATGCTGATGCGAAGTATTTGTTCAGGATGTTAGGTTGGAAAAAGGCGACTAGGAAAACATTATTTGGGTTTAAAAATCATCTCAATCGTGACTCTTATACTAAAAATTTTCGTTTCAATTCTATATCAATTCAACTAATTTTGTTCACAAACTATGATTTCTCCATAAAATGTAGGACCGCCCCCCCCTTACCCCACCGAATCAGCCAAGATACCAGAAGGGGAGCGACATAATATAAAATTTATATATCAATTCAACTAATTTTGTTCACAAACTATGATTTCTCCATAAAAGGGTTTCGGTTGCAAGGTCAGTAGAGGTATACACCCCCCCCCCCATTCGGCCGACAGGGAAACGACACAATATAAATATCGGTTAAAATATCAATAACAAGTTTTAATCATATAGATGTGGGGGGGTCGGCCGATTGGGGGGGGGGGCGATCGCCTCAACCGCCCCCCCCCCCCTGAATCCGCCAGTGACCTAGGCACGGATGATTTGCTTGTTTGTAAAAAAAAAAAAAAATGACAATGCAGATGTTGCTCGAGCAGTTCGTTATTCATTCACTGCCTAGCTTTTCAAATATTCACATTAGTATACAGCGTGAATAGGGTGAAGAAGGAAATTGACAAGTAAGTCATTGCAAGTCATTATCATAATCACTACACATCATTTGAATGAGGGCTTGCTCTCTAGCAAAAGTCCTGGACAGAAACCCTTCTTTATTGCTAAAAATGTAGAAAGTTTCGTATTAAAATTATTACAAAACATGTTTTGCGATCAAAAAATTAGACTAGATTGACTAGTTCAGTCAAAATTTGAATTCCATACGTACTCTAAAAATAAATATGCGATGAAAAAATTCCAAATTGTGTTTTAATAATGTCCGTATTTGTTTTTTCTTTTATTTTACTTTCTTAAAACAGTCCCGGAGGAGAAAGCTAACTTTTATGAACAAATTAGTAAAAAAAAAAGAGCTATTCATACTTTTCTTTATTCTGTTCTTATGCTATCTTACTCTCTCAAATCAAATAATTAGCGTAAGTAGCAGATCAACATTTTTGTTTAAAAATAATAACTTTTAACACATGCCCGACGCACAGACGAACGTCCCTCGCTACATGGTGCTAAAATAAAAGATAATTTACTTCTGTTCTGCATCATTATAATGCACATTTAATTTTTTTAGGAAGAAAATATTCTTATCATTCTTTGAATTAAAAATGCCTTTATATTTTTCTTAATTAATTGACATGTTTTGGGGAGGCATAATATTGGCATCCATTGTGCATGTTTTTGCCTATATACCAGACATATTTTTTTTATAGAGTGGTTATCCTATCTTGGATAACACGTGCACAGCATGCTCGGTTACAGCAAACTATTTGGATCTTCCTCTATTCTTCTTTTCGATGTTGTTGAATTTCAATACGAACCAGATTGAAAAGGAAATAACTGATTGGCTTGCACCAGACGTAAGTACATCAGAGATGTTCTTGTCTCAGCTTATGAAATACAGACGTTATTAATATAACTAGTATAGCTTTTATATAGCGCTACTTTCATGCTTATAGCTTGCTCAGAGCGCTTTGGTCCAATCTCATTTGTGGACCATTGGGGGGGGTGGGAGGGGTATCTAGAAGTTGGTTTTCCGTGCTGCCTTTAGGCTCTCAGTAAACGCAACTCTGCCCGAGTCGGGTGTCGAACCTCGAGCCCCCTTCTAGGTAGCCAAGACAAGCCAAGTTCAAGCGCACTTAGCCTCTCGACCAGGCTTCCCACTTTACTTCAAGAACGAAGATAAGTACGTACTACGCGTGTTGCTAGTTCTATCTAGTCATGCATGCTTATCAATGACTTAAATTCTGCCTAGTCATTGATTTTACTGACTGAGTCAGGCAACCCATTCCATGCTCTAATAGCACATACATTCGCCCTAGCATATGGAACGAGGAATGCGCATTTAAGATAAAGAAATCGTATATATTAACACAAGTAATATGTATATGCATATGTTAAAATACATGTTATATCTATATAAATCATGGGCGTAGCCAGAGGGGGGGGGGGTTGGCATAATAAAAGTTGCAATGACACTGAGGTCATTACGAGGAAATCGCAAACAGGAAAATCCTAGTACAACTTCACACCATACTTTCATAGAGGTCCTCAGAGCAGGTGGGAACAGGCTTCAGACATTGCCAGTGACAGATTTTTATGGAAGCAGCTTGCCGCCCAATGAGCCGAACGGCGCGGAAGTCAGTAAGAATAGCAAATAATTTTTTAGAAATAAAACTTTTTAATAGCAGGATAATGCACTGTAGATATTCAAAATATGCCCTTTTTGGCTTTCAATATCGGAAATAGTAGCTGGCAAGGGCGTGGAGTCTACAATTTTTCCATTAACTCCAGGAAGAACCTATTCTAGGGTACAATAAGCGTCATCCGAAAGAATGAAGAGTCAGATATAAGGGTGTGTTCCAGACAAGGTGAGCTGACGTAAGCTTTATAGTGAGCTAGACAATTCAAATATAAGGATGTGTTCCAGACAGAGTGAGCTGACGTAAACTTTATAGTGAGCTAGACAATTCAAATATAAGGATGTGTTCCAGACAGAGTGAGCTGACGTAAGCTTTATAGTGAGCTAGACAATTCAAATATAAGGATGTGTTCCAGACAGAGTGAGCTGACGTAAGCTTTATAGTGAGCTAGACAATTCAAATATAAGGATGTGTTCCAGACAGAGTGAGCTGACGTAAGCTTTATAGTGAGCTAGACAATTCAAATATAAGGATGTGTTCCAGACAGAGTGAGCTGACATAAGCTTTATAGTGAGTTAGAAAATTCAGATATAAAGCAAATACATATTTAATATATTAAAGAAAAGAGAACATTAACTGACATGACTGTCGCTACAAGCCTTACAATGTTAGCGGACCCCGTCAAAGCCAGATTCGTCAGTGCTAATCGCATGTCTCTAAAGCCGCTGGAATAATCAAACTCTCCCTAAGCGTTTGTCCTTTTTTTTTCTGCACTATTTGTAATGTAATAATATACTGATGTGCTTAAGTATATTGTCCTTCTCAAAACAACTTTGCAGGTTTGTATTTTAGTTCATTATGATTTGTTATAAAATGACGCTTTTGAGTTTAGCAGTTTTAATAACTTTCGTTCGATAACACACTGAAACATATGACACATTTCGGCTGTTGCCTGTGTATTGTAGAAATATTCAGAAACATATTTACGAGATTTTGTATTCGTGGTGCAGCCTCTATTACGGCATCGTGTCTCAGTTCATTCTCATTATTTCCAATACAATCTTGCTATTCTTCAGATGTCTGCTTACGCTTTAAATCCTTATCCATAATCTAACGGTTTGATCAAGGGTGAACAACCTATGGTTTAAGCGCTAAAAGTGGCGCATTACACAATTACAACTGGCGCATTTCATCAAAGATGAAGCATTCGCGTTCGAAAAAATGATATTAACCAATTTCTAGAAACCAAAAGTTCAACGGGAATTTAATTTACTAGGCTATTACGACACACATATTGACCTGCATGTACGTAAGACAAATCAGACCAAAACAAAATCATGTCATTTATTGTAATTGTTATCATCACATTATCGTTAGCATTGTACATAATTCATGTTACCTATTTAAGCTTTTCGTCATAAGAAAAAAAAACATTTTTAAAGAATGTATTGGTCTTAAGTCACTCTAAGGCAGGGGTTCTCGACCTTTGGGGGTCGAATCACAATTTTCCATTGGTTGCTTAATACTATCGGAAAAAAGATTTATGTCTAAAAAAAAACTCGACATTGTACATTGTCTTTTTTTAATTGTCCTTCGAGAGTAGATGATGCAATTAGCTGAATCATAATATTTATCAACTTTATAATTGTAGCTGCATTAGTATTTATCTGTAACCGTTTAAATTACTAGCCATCAAATGGTGTGACGAAACGCTCCGTTTCAATGTACCACACACGAATAACAAAGGAATATGTTAACCACGATATAAAGATAAACGAATGCAAGTCATAAAATTACAATCTCAGTTATTTTTAATTATTTATAAACAGGAATATTTATAGTTTGGTGATTAACCATACAGCTTTGGTAATTCTATCAGGATATTTTACATTACGGTTACGATTTTATAATACAGAAAACATGATTTTCCGGCTGGGGGTCGCCGCAATGTAAAAAGGGATCGCAGAACTAAAAAGGTTGAGAACCGATGCTCTAAGGAAACACCAAATGTTCAGATATATTTGTGGAAGCAAAGTCGTGTCTAAGAAGTCATCAAGTCGCCAATGACGACTAGAGATATTGAAACCCCAATCTCGCTGAAAAGACTTTTAGATTGCCCTCTTCTGAGATGTAAAAGCTTTACACACCAAGGCGCTGTGTGTGGAACACTTTTGAATTTCAGCATGTTATAAATACCAGTTGTGAAATATTTTTTTAAAATTTAGAAAACAGGATAAAATTAAGAGAATTCAAAGAAAATTGTGATTTTTTTTAGATCTTTTTTATTGCGAGGTACGTTAACTTTCTAGAGGAAAATGTCTCAGAAGATTTTGGAAACTGTAAAATATCCTACAGCATTTTCTAGACGAGAAAGATGTGATGCCCTATGAAAACAGCTAGGACACGTTGATTTCTAGCTTTGAAAATGAAATCACTGATTCAAAATGGAGTTAAAACAGTTTATTTTTCATTTAAGAAAAAAAAAGATTTGAGTCGATTCCCAAATTTAAAAGAACAAAGCATTGAAGATCAAGTCAATTCTACAAAATGCATTGAAGAGTCATTTGAATGATTTTGCTGATGAGGAAGATTGCACACGTGCATTTATAAATCTAATTTTCAATTACTAATCAAAATATTCTGAAGATTACTTACACGTGGAACTTATTAATCTGAAAACAATCTAGTGCTGAAATCTGATGAGCTTTCCTTAATACCATATAGATATAAATGATTAATTTCGGCGATCAATGCTATGTTACTTTGTTAACATTTTACAGCACACATTTATGCCTGCCAGCTACTGATGCGAGCAAGCATTTTCCTCCATAAAAATAATAAAAGACAAAAGGAGGTCATAAAATTAACTCTTATTATTACGGGTTTACCGTGTGATACATTAAAATTATAAATAGAAACTAAAAATGTTAACAAAAACAAACTAAATAAGTAAAGTTATTTTGTTTTTTAATCCACTGCTCTACCATACGTTAATGTGTATAAGAATCCAAATGTGTACAAATGAACATACTAGAAAGTTCTGAAACTTGTACAATTTCAAGTAGCGTATCGAAATTAGAATTGAAAGAAATTATCGTACGGAAACAAAAGGTTGACCAGAACTAAGTTAGATGAACGTGTTACCTGCCCTTGTGTGACCTAAAATTAATCCTAAAATGGGCACGATGAACAACCAGACTGATGTCGGTGTCTCGTGGAGTCTCAGGGTCGTCGGATGTAAACTTTAAAATGAGGCTTGACCTACTTTTTGGAATGACGTAATGAAGCAGAGAAACTGCTTGGTTTATAAAATGAATAAATTTTGATATTCAAGCGCAAAATATAATTCTATCCCAGGACTCTTATTTTGTCAAGCTGCGTCAACAATGGTCATAATATAGTTCGTAATAGACATATTAAACAGTAGCGAGCGGCCAGTTTATTATTATTATTCCAGTTATCCGATCAGATAAATCCAACTTTTTGCGAAGAATTTATTTTAATTGTATACAATTTTTATTTTTATTTGGACCCCCGACGGTCTTCTCGCGGACTCCTGAAGGTCCACGCACCAGTTTGAGAACCACTCGGCTAAAAGACTCAAACAAAATACTCATAATTTCAAAAACATAAGGCTTATTCCTTGATATACATGCTAGGACAAATACTTATAAGTGCTCTTATTTCGTCAGCGCCTTTAGAACATGGAATGGACTGCCTGAATCAGGCAGGAAAAGCAACAACTTAGAAAAGTTTAAGTCACTGATTAACATTCATGACTATATTAACACAGGCACACGCATTGAACGTAATTATCTTCTATTTTAAATTCTGTAATTTATAAGATAAGAAGATAGCTTTGCTACGCATTTTAAAATATCTTTTCTAGTTTTTGAGATGTAAACGTGACTGATGAACTGACGGACTGATATCACCTTTCAGGCGTCGCTAAAAAAAAAATAATTATTATATTTTTCCTCTGACAGGGAAGGTACTTTGAGATCCAATGCGCGGAAAGAAAGTTTTTAAAAGACAATAATTGTGAGTATTATGACGCTCCTTGGTGCGTCCAATATACGTCGGAACTTGGTTTTCAATTACAAAATGAAAGTGGCTTGTCTACCCTGACGAACGATCTCATACAGGTAACATCAATTCTAAATATAGTCATGTTTTCAAGAAGTGAAATAAATTCAAAGAACTTTTTAAAAACAAAATTAATTAAATATAATAGCATACATGGGCGTAGCCAGGATTTATTTTTCGAAGGGGGTTTTGAGGGGGTGGATTTAAAAAAAAAAAGCCATCTGTAGAAGAGGGATTTAAGCTCAAAACCCCCGATTGGATAATTTAAGTGTACTTTTTTTTATTTATATTGAAGAGGTATTTTTAGCATCAAACCCCTCTGAATGGGGGTTTAAACTCAAAACCCCTGTTGGCAACGCTCATAGCATTTTGAGTGCGTAATTTGCTTTTTTTCTTACACTGAAGATGTACTTTTTAGCCTCAATCCCCCCTGGAGGGGGGTTAAAACTCAAAACCCCTTTGGCTACGCTCATAGATTTTAGAGTGAGTAATTAGCTTTTATGTATATTGAAGAGGTACTTTTTAGCTTCAAACTCCACTGGAGGGGAGTTTAAACTCAAAACCCCTTTTGACTACACTTATAACATTTTGAGTGTATAATTTGCTTTGTTTTTATTATTAAAGAGTTATTTTTTACCTTCAAACCCCGCTGAAGTGGGGTTTAAACTCAAAACTGAGTCAAACTGAGTGCGTAATTAGCTTTTTTTTATATTGAAGAGGGGGTTTATCGTAAATTTTAGAGGGGAGTTTTAAAATTAAAATCTTCCTTAACTGTGCTCTTGGAATTAAGGGATTTTCGTTTGCATTTTTTTTGTTTTGTTTTATAGAAGAGAGGAGTTAACTGCAAAATCCCAAGGTAGGGGGTTTAAAACCCTGGTAGGGTTTTTTAAACTCGAACCCTCTAGTAGGGGGGTTTAAACTCGAACCCCCCCCCTGGTAGGGGTTTTTAAACTCAAACCCCCCTGGTAGGGGATTTTAAACTCAAAACCCCTATGGTTGTGCTGGGGCAAGTGATGGTTTAGTATTAAAATCTCACCTAAAATAAACAAAATCAAAGCAACAAATCAGTCACTAAATTCCGATCTCCCTCCAAACCCCCCCCCCCCCCCGCCTGGCTACGCCAATGATAGCATACTATAGAAACAATACTTTTGTTACAATTCTCTTTCTCTCCTAATCAGGCCATCTGTAAACACTGCTCAACACAGAACACATTTAACACAAGAGCTTGACAACAAGAGTTTCCAAATAATATGGTGCTTTAATGAGTAAATAAAAGTAACCAATACGACACAATTGGCAACACAATAAACTACAACAAATGTTACTCTGTACATCACCGTACTGCCGCACTAAACTCTACTGTCTCTCTATCTCATTCTGGATTCCAACTGCTTCACTCGAGGACTCCCTTCATCCGGACTGACTTCATGGCCGACTAACAGTCCCGGTCTCCTCACTGTCCTGAACTGAACTGCCTTACACACTCTGTCTCTGTTCCACGAAGGCCTTCGTTCACATGGCCATAACACGGGTCATATTTAAGTTCAAAGTTCATACCAGTACTGCCCCTTGTCCATCCACATAGCATGCTAAACTGTATTTCTGGCCTGCGTCACATGTGTCAGCTGATCCGGACTGATCGTACACCTATCGTGTCGCCAATAGGGTTACAACAATATTTTGATGCCCAAAGACTTTATATAAGACATTGTTATTTGTGAATAGCCAGCTAAAGCGACCGGATACGGAGTCACATTGGTTTGACTTGTAATATTATTACAAAGTCTCTGGTATTTTGAGATATCGAAATCAACCATTACAATATATTCCTGCATATAACCCGCGTTTTTAGCGGCCCCCGAAAGGGGAAAAGACGCTATTTGTTTTGTATTGCTTAGTTAAGTTAATTCTAACACACTTACTACTACATTTACAAAAAAAAAAAGTTTACTTTTTTTAAAGAGAACAAATCTATTTAGTATGCTTATAAGTGCAAAATAATTTAAAACAATGATTAATAAGTAATTTTACATATTATCGCGTGATCTGCAGTGCTGCATGTCAGCTACGGGACACTAAACTAAAGTTTTTTGTTGTTGTTTTTTTCCCTTCAGTCTTTGAATAAGAGATCTACCCTCTGCTAAACAATTAGATCAATCAGATAAGTATTACAAGATATCAGTTAGGCCAGGTTCACATCTAACTTCACCTTCAGTTTCACCTATTCCTTGGTCTACTGGACCGTTTGGGCACAATACAAGATTTGTCAACCTTCTTTCTCCATTCTTCTCTGTCATTTGCCTTTGATAGAATTTTATCCTGCTTTTCTATATGAAAATATTGAAACCTCCATTTTTACCTGCCTGGGTGGACCATTTCGAGGGCCTATTTTGAGTTTGTGTTGCCACACAAACTGTCTTTGTAACCTTGTTTTTTTTTTCTTCAATTTATTTATGCAAACTGATTTAAAATATTTTTAGAGGGTTTTGGGTATTGTTTGTTTACCTTAGGAACGGGCATAAAAATTGTAGATTTTTTTGTGGTAAATGATATTTTTTATTATAAAGCTTTAAGTTAAAATGCGATGTTTATAGAAATGTATATATTAAAAGGAAGACTCTAAGGCAGGGTTGGGCAAATTACGGCCTGCGGGCCACATGCTGCCCGGCGGACTGTTTTATGCGGTAAACGGTAAACGAAGATTATTTTTTATTTGCAATATTTCTAAAAATTCAGTTCAAGATTGAAACTCAGGCCACTAGATATATATATATATATATATTTCGTGCTACGACTGTATCATGGCCGCCTTAGTCATAGGCAAAATAGGCAGGCGCTTAGGACCTTGGAATTGTGGGAGCCTGGTACATGACTGAAAGAAATGTTTTTTTAGAGGAAAACAAAAGAGAAACATGGATGAAACCTCTGAGTCTGTATTAGAGCTATGATTCTTAATGGTATATTCACGACTAATGATATCTACTTGTTAGAATACATCTGTTAGAAAATGTATGGCTTCTTCCTTTTGGTGAAATGCCCAAACGTTATTTCTAACTATGTGATCACGAGTCGTCCGTGAAGCACGTGCTATTCACGTTTGGGTTGAGCTAAAAATTCGGAGTATGAAATATGTACGAATATATTTTAGAAGCTTACAGAACGCTTATTGAACGCTACGGAGATAGCCTTATATGAATAATACTTATTTGTTCCCTGTCCCCCCCCCCCCCTATTTTCGAAATAAAATCCCCCTTACCGCAAGGGGTTCGAATTTTTTGACTGATTTTTTTTTTTGCTTTGATTTTGTTTATTTTAGGTGAGATTTTAATGTTAAACCATCACCTGCAAAAAATAGTGCAAAAGAGAGTCGCCAAATTCCATGAGCGTAGCCAAGATGGATTTTTAGTTTAATCCCGTCTACAGAATGCTTTAAGTTTAAAACCCCCTCTAGATGGTTTTGAGCTTAAATCCTCCCTACAGAGAGTTTTGAAGTTAAAACCCCTCTTTGAATTATTCTAAAGCGAACTACAGTCAACAAATTCTTTGAGCGTAGTTAAGGGTGTTTTTAGTTTTTTTTTTTTTAAAAAGCCAGAGATTTTTGTTAGTTTTAAACCCTCCAACAGATGGTTTTGAATATAAAATTTTACCTTTTAGATATAAAAAGCAAACTACAGTCACCAAATTTCAAGAGCTTAGAAATAGGGCTCCATTAATAAAGTGCATTAAATGGCGGAATTAGTTTCTGAACTAACAAATTTTAACAGCAGGATAATGCACTCTAGATTCCTCAGAAAATGCATTTTTCGTTGTTTTAAACACCAGAAATATGGAGGAGGGGGAGAAAAATCCTTCCCCCCAAACTCTCCCCGAAAAAAAAAATTCTGGCTACGCCTATGCCCACCCCCAAACACACACACCAACAAATATATACACAATATTTTTAACTGAAACGCCTCTTGCCACTAAACAGTTTAAAAGATAAAAAACAACAACAGAGTATTTTAATTAGTGAAATGAAACAATAACATTCAATTAAGTTTAACAAAATTATTTAACTGTAATATTTTTTTAACGTTTGCAGATGGTACACAGATTAAACTTTCGTTTTAATGACAGATGCGACTATATCATTCACATTGATAAAGCAGAGAGCTTATCAAAGACAGGAGAAACTTCAATAGCGATTATTGTAAATATGACTTTAACAGTGTACTACATAGATGTTATGGAGTTAGAATCAGCATTCATATCAGAAATAGTACAAAAGGATGCATTAAACCTGTCAGATGTACAACATATTAAACTACAACCATTTTTTATTTTAAAACCTTTACGGCGTTTAAGCCAGCTTGATCAAGAAGGCCTATATGCTTCAAACGCCAATAACAACATGTATCCACGAGTTATCACGAAACAGAAAAATGATGAAGATTTAAAAAGTTCATTTGAATCCTGCGATAATAAAGTTCGTTTAAACCAAGTATTGATTTGTAAGCATTTACTTTTAGATCAATCTTTCTTCCATGTGATCATTGACGACCAGACTTTACCTCCCAATGTGTCTATAACCATAGACTTTAATGTCACAAAGGTACACATCACAGATAATAAAGATTTACTGATGGTGGATTTTGATGACGATGGAAGTCTCCTTGTCTGTATTGATTTGATAGATAAGAAATTAAATGAATCGAAAGAGAGAGATCCAGGTATTGACCCACGTTGCAAGGAGACACAGTGTTTTGTTGAAAACATTTTAACCTGGGTCTGTTTCATTATTTCCATGGTATGCCTTCTACTGACCTTGTTGACATACTGCATGTTTCCTGTCTTGAGAACAAAGGCTGGTGTAAACAACATGTTTCTCAGCTTCAGTCTTCTCTTGGCACAAGTCTCTCTGATGTTCAGTGCCTATACGTAAGCTAGATTTCCTTCTTTTATAAAAAATGCAAAAATAAACAAGCTAGAACATGTCAATTAGATCAGAAGTGAATAGTCCAGTTTTTTTTTTTTTTTAAAGAAAGCATGTATATTTATTCCTTTAAAGGTGTTCAATTTACATTACAATAATCTTAAAACTATTCGTTCAGACTACAGTCTAGTTTGCAATGTGGTCATTGCTGTCCGTCTAGGAATATGCCGGACCATCAAAGGTGCTACCCATTTATAGTGCTCCCTATGTAACATGCCAATCATGGGACGGGAAGGGCGCCATCATGCAAGTATCTAGCCCTTGATACAAAGAATTGAATGACGACAATAAATAAAACAATACCGGCTCGGCAGCGGCCTGGTTTACCAATGTAAAAAAAATATGCTGACTAAAGATCAATGGCCATGTCACAAGTTCTTCGGGCTCGCAAAGACCTTCCTTCAGGGAACAGTACTTGGAAACAAAAGAAAGGGCATAGCCTACAGAGAAAGCGACGAGAACACCACATTAAATAATAAATAATCCTGTGTTTGAAAAACAGATTCTATATTCGAAAAAAAAACAAGGAATAGAGAAAGGCGACAGTCATCAGATCAGGTGTGATGCCCCAACGGTTCAATAGACTACGGAACAGGTGAAGATGAAGACCAGAATAGGGAAAATCCGTAAATCATTATCAACCTTGAAATTACTAGATCGCTAATAGTGTTGACATCTTATCTTATCTTATATAATACAGACGAAACTTCAAAAAAGAAGATGAATACGTCTTACGCGTCATGCATTTAGTCATGCATATTAACCAATGACTTAAATTCTGCCAAGTCACTGATTTTTCCTGGCTAGCTCAGGCAACCCATTCCATGCTCTTATAGCACTAGGGAAGAAGGAGTATTTGTACAAATTTGTCCTAGCATATGGGACGAATAATGTGCCTTTATCTTTGTGTCTTTCAGAGTATTTTATTAAATTTTGTTTTTGTATTTGAAGATTATGGTTCAGTGTTTTATGTATAGTTGCTACTTTACTTTTGAGTCTTCTGTCCTGAAGGCTTTCTTGGAATTGGATCAAACATTGTCCTATATTGTAAGACTAACAATTAACAAAATGGACAAATGATAAAGTCTCTGAATTCAAACCCTGATTGAGGGGCCAAACCTATGAGACTACTGTGCCAGACTGTAGAATGTAGTGTAGCGAATAAGAGTTTTCTTTTAAAAACGAACTAAAAATGTTTGGAAAATTAAAATCTTGATTAAAGACAAATTAATTTTACAAATATCTTGCAACATTTAAGTTAAAAAAAATATTTCAACTTATTTTTTTTTGGGTTTTCTAGTTCTGCTCCCGGCATGCATTGTAAAACCATTGGCGTCCTGACTCATTTCCTGTGGCTTTGGAACTTCTCATGGAACTTCCTCTGTAGCTTTCACATGTTTCGAGTTTTCAATGCCGGACCCAGAATGAACAATGAACGAAATATGACATGTGAGACCTGGAAGTGGTTGAGTGGGTCGTTAGTTTTACCATTGTCAGTTGTCAGTTCAGTTATAACATATAACACCTTCAAATCACAAGGGAGAGAATTAGGATATGGAAATTTTCAATGTTATTTAGACTCTCCGTTTTTCATTGGTAAGTAAAACAACACAGACACAGAACTACACAAGTTTCTATATTTATATAAAAGTAACATTATAGCTCGCTGATTTGTTCCAAGGCTATATATTGTCTACATTTTTATTTTGTCACTTATCAACTGTTACACCGATGGCGAAATGTAGTTTATTAATAGCTTCTTTACAGTAACAACAGACAAAAAGTTTTGTTTTTTTAAAAGTTTGATACCAATATATCCACTCTTCTGATCCTTGTGGTGCTGTAGGCTCAACATCAAACCTTTCCGGTCAAAACATTATATCCAAGTTTAGAATCAAAACCACACTTTATAAATTCAGTGCATTAAATTGTTATGAGTATAATCACAGAGACGCAGACCATTACCGTTTAGTATGGCTTTAATACACTGAATAACTACACAACACACATTTCGTGAACACATTCTCACGGACGAGTTACAAGCACATGTAAACATAAGAAGGACAACCAATAAAGTATCTAATTTTCATACTACTAATATGTTTTCCCTTTAGCCTCATCTGTTATGGTGATAATTTCAAAATATAACACATTTACTAATAATCCAATATATAATAATGTGTTTTTATTCCAGGAATCACTGTAGCTGCTCCGCTGTTCGTTATTACATTGATCAACGTCACCTTCTTTCTTGTGACTGTTTACAAAATGTACAGTCTCCGAAGCCTTCAATCCACTTCCTTTTCCAGCTCAGCACCAGACTTCAATAAGACCATCTACGTCAAGTTATCTACGGTGACAGGCATGTTTTGGATTGTAGCACTCCTGGCAGAGCTCTCGGATAACGCCATTTTTGGGTAATTTATTTATAAAAGTTTTTTTTTTTAACTGGAGGTCAAAAGGTAAAGGTAAAATTTTGAAAGGATTAACAAGCGTATTATGTTTTTCAACCTGGAGGTCAAAAGGTTACGTTTGTTTTTTAAATTAACAAGGTTGTCATGATAGAGGTCGAAAGATCAAATTAAGATTAAGTTTTTTAAGTAAGACACAATGCCAACAACTAATTAAAGCTGCTAAGTGTCAGTTATAGAGAAATATTTGTACTTGTTTGTTGTTAGTAAAATGTTTTACATGTTTTGGATGTTCCTTCAGATAATTTACTTAATAGTCCAAACCTCCCGCAGGACGACGAGGGGTGGCAGTGGGCAGGGTATGAACCCGGGACCATCAAGTTGACTGGATATGATGATAAAACGCACGACCAGGCAGCTATGTCGATTCTAGATCCATTTGTCCAACATATGGACCGAAAATAAAAATATGTATTAATTTAAAAATCTATAATTTAGCATTTCCTTTTAAATGTATGAATACAATAATGTAATAATAAAACTTTAAGACTGCGGACTTTTACTCAACAGGTTCATCGCCATTTTACTAAACGGACTTCAAGGAATGGCCATATTTTTTGCATTTGTGTGCAACAAGAAAGTGGTCACTCTTTATTCTTCTCTCTGGCGAAAAGATCAAGCTTGAAATTAAGAAAGCTAATCACCACCACTGATGAATGAATGAAGTCAATTACGTTATACATTTGATTCTCGGTCAACAAGAGGATCAACAAAAATAAAAGATACAATCAATCATGTCTTTGAGTTGACTAGTTGTAACAGTTTATCTACTCTCTAGTAAAGTAAAAAAAAAGAAAAATTCCCTTTTCAGACCTTGCGATCTATAGGGCGGATGATGTAAAGGTCATCTGTTTCTGTGGCCAACGGTTAAGTAGGGTGTCATGTGGCCCGCACAACGACCTAAGGGCTTTTCCCCTACTGTTGTCAGGTACTCATTAGAGCTGGGTGGACTCAAAGGCACCCAAAGATCCAAAGTTAAAAATCTATGTTTGGTAGATACTCGGAGCTAACTATTTAATTATTCGACAAATATAACCAACGTATTTCAAGATACAATCAAAACGACCTTTCCATTTTGTTGAGCGCTCCCATTAAGAACCACAATTCTACTTTTCTATGTACTAAATTGACTTTTGCGAGGCGAAAGTATTTCTGACAAAATTGTTATTATGACGCCATTAGCATGTTTAGCGCACTATGTTCAAGTCACTTTCGTGGACCAGTTTTGGGGGTAAGGTGGGGGTACCTGGGAGAAGGTTTTAGTGCTTTTTTTTACCAAAGCTGGAGGCACGCTGGCTGAGCGGTAAATCGCTTGGCTTCTGAACCGGAGGTCCCGGGTTCGAATCCTGGTGAAAACTGGAATTTTAATTTCGGGATCTTTGTGTGCTTCTGAGACCACCCAGCTTTAACGGGTACTTGACATTGGCTGGGGAAAAGTAAGGCGGTTGATCGTTGTGCTGGCCACATGACATCCTTGTTAACTGTAGGCCACAGAAACAGTTGACCTTTAAATCCTTTGGCCTATAGATCACAAGATCTGAAAGGGAAACTTACCTACCTACCTTTACAAAAGCTTAAAAAAAAAACTGCAAGCACTTTTAAAAAAAAATGTGTATGTTTTCTATATGTCAAGATTGTTATTTTCACTATATGTAGGGCACAAAAAAAGATTTGGTTAGTTTATATATTGGTCCTTTTTCCTTCAGAACTCCTATAATAAATGAGACAATTAAATCCAAAGAGCAGCTCTACATCAGTTAAAAGTTTTCTATCTAGTCTTCTGTACCATATACTCATCACTGTTTCTTGACTAAGAAAATATTTTATTGTTTACAAAGTAGGCTGTATTAATTTTTTTTTCCTGATTTAATTTGCTACTATCGGGCTGAACATTGACAAAATTTAGTGTTCAATTAAAAAAACAGAGGAAAAAAGAATCTTTTAAAATGTTTGTTTGGGTTTGTTTTTTTTTTTTGGTTTCACAGCATACGCTTTTTAATTGTCTAGTTACCATGGAAACATTAGCTTTCAACAATTCTTATTTGGTTAATTCTGTTTGTTCTTTCTCTTTGCTGACTGATTAATTAAAACAGATTTTTTTAAAACTATTGCATATAATGTTCGTTACAAGTGTTTTCTTTTTATGTTTGAATCTTTTAAAGCTTCCTTTATATATTCAGTCATTATGAGGCTAGGCAGTGCATGCAAAGCCGCGGCACCTCATTTGAAACGTTTATTGGATAGATTAAATCATCATGAAAGTAGGCAGTGCATGCAGTGCAGATGTAATATTATTTGAAACGTCCAATGGACAGATTGATCGACAAACAGGAATAATACACACACACACACTTATATATATATATATAAGATAAGATAAGATAAGACACATAACCTTCACTAGAGGGAATATAATGGAGGCTCGCCAAACAGCCACATCGTTCTTAACTGGGGCCGCGCGATGCCGTGGTGGCTCCCTTACGGTAAGTGGTGGTACATTGTCGGAGTAGAAAGAAATTTCTCGTGACGCCTTGACACGGCGAGCAATGGGGAATGGACGTGGCTTAAGAAGAGCTGACCTTATACAACAAATTATTTGCTTAGATACCTCCGGACAGATGATCATTGAACAGTCTGACCCTTAAACTCTACTTAAAATGAATTCATTTGGTAGCTTGTCATAACTGAATTTATTCTGAACTCTTAATGCCAGGGCTTGCTGCCCTGTCTCGTCGTGGCGCCCGGGTGAAAACGGTCGTGAGAGGGGACATTTATCCCAAAGGGTAGCGAAATAAGACTTCCGCGGGAATGCCCAATAGGGTGCGAGAGCATTCTTATTGCACTGTGCGGGAATGAAAAAGAGCTCCCGCAGAGATCTGTCAACGTCCAGACGCCTCCCTCAAGTGGCCGTTACCTAAATGGGGTGTCCCGCACGGTTAGCCTGGCATAGTATTGGAAAACGACGGGGGTCCCAGTGGTCCGCGTGTCCGGAGTGTCCGTGTCCACTGGAAGTGAAAGCAAAATCAAACCCTAATTTTAACCCCGAGCCTCACCCTCCTCCCCCCCCCCACATCAGACAGGGTTGCGGGAATGAGGAACTCGCTGCCCAATTCAGGCTGGTGGAAGGAAGCTTATGTTCGCTTTTGCTGGCCTTAGAGTTCCAAGTGCGACGCACAACGCTACTAGACAATTTCAAATGGAATCTTAATGTACTATCTACCGAGGCAGTGCATATGATTATAATTATCCCTGTTTAAAAAAAAAAAATACTTGCTCCATATCCAATGAGTAATTAGGAATGTTAACGACCCTTGTGTCTAAACAATCACACGAGCCATTGTCCAGCAGGAGGTTGCCTCTCGTGTACCCGTGAGCATCCCCACGGGAGTCTTGTGTTGCTACCCTTTTAGCCTAACCACTTCCTCTAATGGTCGTTTCCACACGAGCGCCACGATGAGGCAGAGTAGCGTGCTCGCGATTGTCAGATCCTATTTTTATGTTATGTTCAGTAAGATTCAGTCAACGACCTATAAAGGGGACTAATTCAGCTTATACAACTATTGTAGTCAAGTATAAATTCTTTACCTTGTTTGTGATACCAAATAAAATAGTTAATTACCTATAGTTAATTATTTAATTTTAGTGTTGTCAGGAAAAAGAAATAATTGTTCAAAATTTCAGCTTGATCCGAGATTGGGTGTGTGAGAAATAAAGTGTACAAACTTTTTACCAGATAGACTGACAGAGCTTTGTAAAAAAAAAAAACATTCATTCATAGTCCAACTCATTACAGAATACTCGCCAAAGCGCATAATCACAAGGGAGGTAATCGGCTAAATTGGACAAAATCTAATGTTTATAAAACAAAAAAAGTCTAAGTTAATCCATTATAAAGTGGACAAATCCAATGAACTTTAGTTTCAATTACTACATTTTTGGTTGTAATTGTTAGCTGAACCATTTTTTTTTCTAGGGTAAACAAAGATAAAGCCCATGACTACATGACCTAATGACGATCTCAAATATCCCCCAGTTTGTTTGATACTCTAATTGCAGCTTAATGCAGTTTGATCTACCGAATGGTTCCATTGATCATGGAAAACAACTGCATGTTTAGAGTTTATATGAAAGTAAAATGTATTATTCGGTCTAAAGGAATGAACTAAAAGCGAGTCTCTTCTGTCTAATGTTGTTAGGGTGTTATTAGTAAGAATACATGAAGGAACTTTAAAGAGGAAAGTTATCAATGTATTCCAGTGAAAGTTTGAATTTCCTATGTGTATTTATTTTTTGTTCTTACTCAATTCTTCTTGTGAGTTCTGTTACTATTGGAAGCAATGAGAATGGAAATTCTACAACAGTTTCTAGTGCTGAGTTGGAGAACTATAGCAGTGCTGATGAGAAAGGTAGAACAAAATCAAATGGATTCACTACTTCGGACACATCTCGGCCGGCGAAAAACTCATATTCAGAAGCAGGTTTTCAAGCAGAGAGTACGGGAAGTCAAATGTTTAACTTTCTTGACGGGTTAGACAGTTCAACAGTGTATCCTGCCTCCGATGGTCTGAAAGAATCAATTTCCACTTTAGCTGAGGCATCTAGGTCTGACATCAGTGCTACAACCAGAGTATCATCTGCCCGTTTCAGGAGCAATTTTGACTTTATAAATGATACAGCTGTACCCACTACTGATACGGATACGCACAAAGACGCATGTTCTCCGTCTGATTACTGCCCAATAGAAGCGATTTCACCCGAAACATTTGGTAATTACATTACTACTTAGCATAGATAGATAACCACAAGGTACAAACCTATGGCTGCATCGTACAACAACGTGATAAAAAAATAGCTAAGGGAAAGAACTCCGCACTTACAGCTATATCTCTAAATAATGTAGAAGTGTATTTTCCTTATTCGATATCAAACAAAATAATTAATGTTACCAATTATTAATTGACTATTTTTTGTATTTTCTGATTGATTCATATTATGTTACATACATGGTATAAGTATGTAAAGTTTCAACTTGATCCGAGAATTTGGTATTAGAAATAACATATCACCATATCTAGGGTGACGAAACTCTACATATTTAGCTTATTTATTAATACTGTAGGATTAATTTCACAGGTCGGTATTAAACAAAATAATTAATTACTACTAGTTAACTAACTTTTTTTTTCATTTATTCATGTCTTGTCTGTGCAAATAAAAATTTCTGCAAAGTTTTTACTTGATCCGAGAAAGGGTGTGGGAAAAATAAGGTGTAAAAACTTTTTACCAGACAGACAGACAGACAGACAGAGTGAGTTGATCAAAATGTTCACTCTTTCTACTTACCAAATAAAAGAATGTGATAAGACGGATGCAGCTTGAAAACACCCTCAGAGACGTGCTTTCCTATTTGATCTAATTAAAACTTGAAAATTATGTTGTAACTATTAGTTTAAAAAAAAAATCATTTATGATTTTACCAGGCGCAAGCGTGATCAGGTCGTGCCGGTTTCAGGTGGACAGAACCATCGTTGAACTCTGCGAGTCAGACAATGTTATTAATGCGGAAACTGTAAAGGCCTTATTGGATACAGAGACCGGTGTCATCTATCACAACGTCTTCTGTGCTCAATGCAACAATGCAACAATGGTAAAGTAGAGATTCACAATTTCCATCGCAAATTATCTACACGTTTAATCTTCAAGTTATTTTTACATGTCTTTTTATTTATTATGTTTTAATTAGTTGGCAGAAAATTAAAAACAGATTGTTACTCTACATGAGTGAAAATTACTTTAAAAAAAAGGAATGTATACTTCAATAATGTACTAAAATAATATATTCGTATTAAATGTGTTACATCATTTTAATTAAACACACACTTTATAATCTACATAGATTTTGTCAAACGTTTGAATACTAATTATTTTATGCAAAAGGGATATTACTGATCACTTAGTATTTCGAAATACGAGCGTTACTTCCCCTGGGTTTCATAGATGTAACACTGACTTTTTAAGGTGAATAATAAACATATGATAAAATTCAAATATTAATTTAATGATCTTTCTGAAATTTTAATAAAATGTTTCCGTGGGCAGCATGAGTTTAAGTGAGAAATGTCATCTAGATTGTAGATAGTATGGATAGCTACATAGTGAGAAATGTCCTCTAAATTGTAGATATTATTGATAGCTACATAGTGCGAAATGTCATCTAGATTGTAGATAGTATTGATAGCTACATAGTGCGAAATGTCATCTAGATTGTAGATAGTATTGATAGCTACATAGTGAGAAATGTCATCTAGATTATAGATAGTATTAATAGCTAAATAGGACTGATAGGAATGTTAAATAGGAGTTAAACGAGAAACGTTAGACAGAAAGAGTGAGCTTTAGTCCGGAGTTAAATCTTGTTTCAATTATCATTTCACTAGTTCCTACATACATCTACTTTCGAGTTGAATCTGTGTATATTCTGAATAAAAATTGTAGTTAATCAAGACGCTTGCTCAAGTTTATTTAAAGTACTTTATTAAAATGCTCCTACCCTGGTTTAGTTGTATTGATTGATAGGAACTACAATAAAATGACCGAGCATTAACAGTCCGTCGCCATAGCTGTCATACAAACATTTTAGATTTATAGATCTGCAAGTGCCTGCATCACAATTCTTAACATTCTCACCTCCAAACACACCTAACCACACACGCACACAAATGTAAACAGACTATCATCCAATACATCTATCTTTCAAGAATCATATATACTTAATTATATTGAATATGCTTAAAACTACATTTTTATATCTATAATTAAAGTCAAAAAGTACCGATTGGAGATTTCTATACTAAATGTTATTCATTCATAGAAGTCTGAACTTCGTTTGCACATAGTTTGTTTTTCATTTGATTCTACATCACTCAAAAAAATCTCCAATACATTCGTACAGTAATTTTAATTAGGTTTTACTTTTTACATAGGACATAGGTCATACATTCATCACGTGATCTAGAACACTGATAGAAATGTTTACTTCTCTGGCGTGCTTTTAGTGCATTTACTATTTAATATCGTATTTTTTCTTGCTCTTGAATCATATCCTACATCTATTATCTGTTCATGTGATCTTAGACCAGAATCTTGTTTCTCTCTTCAGAATCTGACCCAGGCCAAGTTAAACGTAAAGTGTGTCAGCGCCATGTTTATTTACAAGGCCACACGTTTTGACTCCCTCCTCCAGATGGCGCTTGAAAGGGAACCCGATTGCGTAGTAACACAGAGCTGGCCGGTAGACGATGTCGAAATCTGCACGCCTTACAAAATATCGTGAGTAGTTTCTTAACTATCATAGCATAATAAAGACTCAGAGTAAGTCTGCTTCATTGATCCTTATTGTAAATGGTTCCATCCGCGCAACTAAGGCGTTTTATACCAGCTTCTTCTAGTTTCATTAAAAAAAATTCTTTTTTTTTTTTTAAGTAGAATAAAAACATATTTCTAATCATGCTCTTTTATTTACTGGATTGAAAAGGAAAACAATGTATTCGATGCGAGTTTTGTATTCATTCAAATTATGTACTAAACAATGTTAAATACTAACTATCTTTAATATCACAGTATTTTCTTACATATTCGGGGTGGTGGCTTCCAAACCTGGAGTCCGTAGTTCCAATCTCGATGTATCTCGGGATTTTGAATTTCGGGATTTGTAGGATGCTCACGAGTCCATGACTTTAGTTGAGGAAAGTAAAGGTGGTTGATCGTGGTGCTGACCACTTGACCCCTTGCTTGTTAACCGTTTGCCAAAGAAAACAGATGACCTTACCATCATCTGCCATATACATAAATTGTAAGATGTAATAAAACGGACCTAAAAACAGTGAACATTGATATTGATCATTGAGAAGACATTACCTAGACCGCACTAGTTGGAGAGAAAAAGTGACCAAGAAAGCTATGGACAGTGGAAAAAACATGGACCTCGGCTCTGGAAGTAATGTGTGCCATACAAAAAAATAGCCAGCTCTTCTACCACCAAAAGCCACCATGACCTGCGATATATGTGGACGTGAGTGTCTCTCCAAAATAGGGCTCCACAGTTACATGAAAAAAGTGTTCGAGATGAACCATAGTCGTTCCATTACTGTAGGATGCCAACACACATATTGGCTTCTTAGGCTTAAGTTTTTATAATTCTTTTTAATGATTATTGTTTAGAAATGACCTAATTCCTAGCTTTTTAACGGCTAGAAAAAGATTAAATAAATATTGTCAGTATATTGAACATCTACTATCTCTACTCGATAAATGGACCTACTTCGTAAACTAACAATTAATTAGATAAATAAAAAAATAATTAAATATGATGTTGTATTTGTTTAGCATTGGGATTCAATTTCCTAAAGCCGAACTACTATTACTTCTAGCTCCAAAGAAAGTTCACTGCAAGCTGTTCAAGTGTGCACTTCAATGACACAAGATTTAAATTCCCCCGCTGACGTAAGTGGCATGCAATGTTTATTGACTTCATTCGATTTATTTTAAAAATTAACTTAGACATATCAGAAAGTTTCCATAGAATTTAAATCAAAAGCAAACCATTGACTTCATTCGATTTATATTGAATGATAACTAAGACATATCAGACAGTTTCCATAGAATTTAAATCAAAAGCAAACTAAAAGTGACAAGTCTGAAGAGGAATATTCTACTATATATTGAAATTCTTCCGAATAGATATTTGTGTTTGTTTCATTTTCAGAAGTTCAAAGAATTGTCTATGACAAATTCAAAACATTTTTTTAATTCTTTATATTGTCTTGCTGCGAATTCATGAGTTTAAAAAGAACATTGCGTTAAAACTGAACGCGTATTTTGTAAACTAAATTGGGCTTATGGCTTTTTTTTTAATTGAACTTGGCTCATCGGAAATAACCGCACAAGTCTCAAATGTTTTGTTATGTAATTTTTTTTTTATTTTATGAAAGAGTTAATTAAATACAGAGAGTACATAAAGAAATTATAGGCCGCAAACATATTTATTAAGTTTTGTTACATGGATCTCATCTCAAGAAACATGCCGCAGTTTTCTAGACACAGATCAAAAAGATATAATTATGTTACATGGGTGTAAATCTTACAGACACACCATTTAGGTCTGTAGAAATGTTCAGAAAAAAAAGGTAGTGAAGTTAGTAAAGTGAAAGCTAAATGTTGAACAAAAATATCTGTATTTTCTATTAGCCTGGTTCTGAAATGAGTGCAGAGAGTGATAAGGGATCACTCACGTCTTTCCTGCTCAACTTTGACCCCAACTCTTACATGGCGCCTAAAGAGACTGAAAAACAGGTTGTCTTTTATCACGCCAACTGCTCTGCTGATGAATGGTCGGCTCCAGACGTGAGTATTACAGTTGACTTAGCATATATAACACTTTACATAAATCTGTCATTTCATATAAGACACTTCAATAGAAACGAAATTACAAATTCTTAACCAAAGATAACTCTTATAGACGTTTTATGCAGATTTTGAAGACCACTTTTTCATCTTCTTATCACAATTTTTTCTGCTAGTTACCTTTTCTTCTTAAACTACCACCACCATAGACATAGATAATTACTTTTAAAGTGTACTTGTTTTCATCTTGTTAGTAGAGTTGTTATTCAAACTTATCTAGTCATTGGTTTTCTTGGCCGATTAAGGTAATTCTTATAAATGCTCTAGTGGCCTGGCAATTAGAAAGAAAGATTCTGAATTTCTTACTTACATATGGAATAGTATATTTGCCTTCCTCTTTGAGTTTGTCTAATGGGAAGCGTGGTCGAGAGGCCAAGTGCGCTTGAACTTGGCTATAGAAGGGGGCTCGAGGTTCAACACCCGACTCGGGCAGAGTTGTGTTTACTGAACGTCTAAAGGCAGCACGGAAAACCAACTCCTAGATACCCCCTCCCCCCCACCGGTCCACAAATGAGGTTGGACTAAAAGCGCTCTGAGCATGTTATGAGCATGAAAGTAGCGCTATATAAAAGCTATAATAATAATGTATGAGTACGTTAATGCTAGTTTTTGTATTAAAAATGTGAATATTCGATTAATATTAACCCCATGATACTTTTCACAAATCTTATATCAACTGACTCAGTCTGTCTGGTAAAAATATTCTACACATTATTTCTCTATCACCCTATCTCGGATCAAGCTGAAATTTTACACAATTATTGCTTTTACCTGACAATACAAAAAATCAATAAAATAAAAACAATAATTAGTTAATTATCTATTGGTGTTTAATTATTTTGTTTCGTATCTAGAATAAGGGAAATAAATTGTAATTGACTAATAAGCTGGTATAAATTGAATTAGTCCCATTTATACTTTGCAGAGAGAAATGTTTGAAACTAACAATAGGTAATTATAAAACCTTCGATTTTCATACCTCCCCCCACCCCTTTCCAACTGGTCCAGGCAAGCATATGATCGAAGGGTATTGAGAAAACAAAAAGCATGACACTGCGCTAAACAAAAACAATTAGTAGTAAATATTTGTAGTCGCAAAGGTTTATTATTGTTAGTCTAGATTTGTTACAAATTTTATTACATTACTGATTGATGCTAGTACTTTTTATTTAAGCTTTAGGTTGTTGTTGTTTTTTTTTTGTTCTTTTTTTTTTTAGTATTTAACAAGTTTTTCGTTTGTTTGTTTGTTTGCACTTGTTATTGTTTCTATATATTTTTAAAGTTAAGGAATGATTTGTAGGACGTATAGGCTAGTAATGGTCTAACCAATTAACTGAATCTACAATTGAATGTTTAGGGTTATTGTTGGTGTACAGTTAGTCTACACAGTTTTGTATTCAGTGTTGGCCTGTCTACTTTATTATCGTAGCTGGAAATCTCATATCTTAATCATCTCTGTTGAATCACGAGCATCATTAATCTACACATTTTATACTGCGTAACATAATACCCTTATGTATGTTTCTGTCAGGGGCGCTGCCTACCTCTGCAGTGCTCACCTGGAAAACTGCTCATCAATTCAAGCTGCAGTTCTGCTTTAAAGATTAATGCACTCGAGTATAAGCTACGCCTTTGGTTAACCTTTGTTGAGCCGCCTTCGACAATATGGAAATTGCAGTATTATCCTTGTCATTACTTGATGAAAGCTGTCAGTAAAAAGGTTGTATTTAAATGTTACTATACGAGTTTATCTAATACATTGCTAACTTCATCTTCAATGTTTGTTATAGTTTTTTAATTCTTTATATACTTGTACATGACAATGGACCTATTTATATTAGGCAAGACATGAAATTGCGCAAAAGGCGATGACCCAAAGTCCAAAGTATGTAGGGGAACCTTGGTTTAGTCAAAAAAATAACAAGATTCTTTTATACGAATTAAAATACTTTGTGTGAGGGTGGGTGCGATTGATAGGTAGATGAAATATCGACTCTATGAATAATTTTTTGAAGACGAGGTGGCTGAGTAGTAAAGAGACGGGTTTTTGAATTGGGGTTCTGGGTTCAAATCCTGGTGAAGATTTGGATTTTTTTTAATTTCGCGATCTTTGGGCGCCTCTGAAAACGACCAGCTCTAGTGGGTACCTGATATTAGTAGGGGAAAAGTAAAGGCGGTTGGTTATGACACTCTTGTTGTTCGTCGGCCACAGAAACAGATGACCTTTACATCATCTGCCCTATACACCACAAGATCTGAAAGCGGAACTTTTCTTTACTTTTATGAATAGTTTCCAAAATGATCTTTGCTGCCACACTGCTGTTGAAAGGTATTCAGCAACTCAACAAAGGAAGTCTAAGTACTTTTCCATAATGTCAGGTTTCCATTAGAGCTGGTTTATTCAGTCCACTATATTAAAAATCTAAATCTTCACTCGGATTCGAACTCAGGACCCCGGTTCAGAAACCAAGCGCTTTGCCACTCATCCAGTGCGTCACTTAACGGGTTATGGTGCACCACATAAATGTTGTTGACAGGCAGAGTTACAGTTTGTTTTTTTTTAAATTACCTTGCATTCTTTTTATAGGTGGAGGTTGGAACCAGGGTGAAATGGACAGGATTTTATAAAATAGCTTTCATGGTTCTCTTAGAAAATTTACAGTTTATGTATAGCTTAAGAAAAAAAATTAGTAGCTAATTGGCCACACAAGGAAAACTCTGGTTTGACTGTTATAACACGACATCTTCATTTAGTTTTTAGATGGTTTTCCGGACTTTATGTAATGCGACCCTCATTTGAAATACAACTTGATGACTGGAAATGAATAGAATAAGATAACGTGAAAATGTGTAATTTAGTTATATTAATTGTTATTGTTTTAGTCCAATGATAAAGGTATGTAAACTTTAATGTCTTCAGTTTCAGCTATGGTTTGCAAACTATCAAGTTAGCTTCAAAATTACTACTGAATTTTTTGCAATTTCTCATGGTTACCAAGAAGGTTTAAAAATCGATTCCCTCCCTTGCTTAATTCGGGTGGATGCTAGGCTAAAAGGACCAGCTAATGTCTCCAGAGATGAATTTGAATCTCTAGTTTTAGACAGTTGGATGAATGGGCAGGTAACATTAGAGGAAGGGAGACAATTAAATCTGACATTTCAGCCATCAGATGCGACGTCGAGAAAAGATGCGTTTGCGTCTTGTTACGAGATGAGAAAAAATCATTCTGACGTCTATTGTGATAGCGACACCGCGTGCTCATGGCCTGACAAAAGTGTTGTTACCAAGGAGATGCTAATACCACTAAACAATATACTTACATGTGGTCACGTGACATTCAACACTTCTGAATACGAACTAAATGTATTGGACGACGCTTCGCCTCCTGACTTCACAGTGACACTAGATCTTAATGTCACAAAAGTGACACTTTCAGAGGCTAAAGATCTAAACCAACTTCTCATCGAGGAGAGCGGAGAACTGAAAGTGTGCTGGGAGATTTTGGAGAAAAAATTAAAGGAAATTCAAGACGCTGACAAATCTTTAAAGAAGGAATCTAATGTTGCACTATACGCAGTGAGCCTAGCTTGTTCTGTGGTGTCACTTGTCTGTCTTGTATTAACCATTATGACTTACCTCATACACCCCATTTTGAGAACCTTTGCAGGCAAGAACAACATGATGCTGTCACTGAGTCTTCTGTTGGCGCAGACATCACTTCTAGCAGCTGCCCACATGTAAGTTATAGTTGTTTTTATAAATCCAGAACGGGAGATTATTACACCCTATTCTCACACTACCTGCAGTGGCGGGACCTTATTGACGAAGCCATCTCATATCATAAAGTAAATTCAACTAAAATAAAATTTTCCACACTCAGATTACAAAGATCAACAAACTTTCCTTTTCCCCAACTAACTGCAGGTACCCATTAGGGCTGGGTGGTCTCAGAAGCACACTAAAGATCTTCAAAATTAGAAACCCAAGTTTTCATCAGGATTCGAACCCAGAACCAACGGTTCGGTAGCCAAGCGCTTTACCACTAAGCCAACGCGTCACTACGGAAATCCCCAATTAAACCCATCCTCTACGCGTCTTACTATTGAGTTCTAACACTATGAACTTGGAAGATTGTTACAAGCGTCGGACATAGACAAAAAGATGAAAGAATGGGTTAGCACTTGACAAAGTTGTAACTAAATAAGTAAATAAGTCTTTTGTGGCCTCTTATCCGTTCTAGAAGCACAAATTGTTAAAGATGTTTTTTTTTACTGTATCTGGTTAAAAATACATCATTTGACCCGTAGTCAGATGCTAGAGATTGTTTTTATTAGTTATGCTGTTTCCTTGTCAAAGAAGTCTTCCTCTTTTGAGATGCAAGGAAATGATGAAATTATGGTCTATGGTCTTTGACCCGATTCGAGCAGAGTTTTTTTTATTGAATAGGCATCACGGAAAACCTTCTTACAGATACATTTCCCCCCCCCCCACACACACACACACACAATGGTCCATACATGAAATTGGACCATAGCGCTCTAAGTATGCTGTAAACATAAAAGTTGCGCTATGTAAAAGCATTGTTTAAAAATCTATTTAGAGATTTCAAGAGTGAATTCATATAGTTGTAATTAAAAACACGTGCTCTCAATCTATTAAATCTTTAAAAAAATATTTACGTTTCAGTAAACATTTAGACAACGTGTGCATATTTCTGGGCATTTCAACTCACTTCCTGTGGCTGTGGATGTTCTCATGGACTTTCATCTGTAGCCTGGACATGTTCCTGGTGTTCACTGCCAAGACTCGAAGTTCTTGCTGTCAAGATGATTACAAGTCCTTCATCAAGCGATGTCTCGTCTCCGTGTCTTTTCCAGCAACTGTGGTTTCTGTCGTAGTAGCGGTCACTTACAATCAGACCAGTGGTCAAGATATTGGTTATGGATCAGTAAGATGCTGCTTGGATTCCATTCTCTTAACTGGTGAGCTTTAAGGTTCAAATTACAAAGGTGCGTGAATTTGAATATGTGAACCAATATCTTTGAAATAAGAAAAATAAGTATAAGAAAATAATAAGATAATTTTAATACAAGCTATTTTTACAATTACTCTATTCAACTTTCAGTTTCATGAGTAGGACCTTGATGGACCATGATCTTGAAAACGGCTTTAACGATTTTCCTACAAAATTTGACAGTCTGGTTGACTGTAATGATTTTTTTTAGATATAATGTAATAATTAAATTTGGTCTGGAGGTCTTGACATTTTATAATTTGGACACACATTCGTTAGTGGCTATTCCTCTATATAGTCATGATCAACATGATAAATAAAAATAGAAGCTCATTTTGCGCACCCTCTTCTAAGTCTGGATTTATCATTAGAATTGTATATTCTCTGGCCACGTTCGTAGAATGCCAGTAGGTCGACTTCCACAGGACATTCTGTATGGCGATCTAATAGAAGGCAGGAGAGCCGCTGGTCGCCCACTTTTACTTTATACGGATGTATGCAAACATGACACGAAGCTCTTCAAAATCGACACTAGCAGCTGGGAAAAAGTAGCACTGGATAGATCCACATGGAGAGAGAGAGCATAAAGGAAGGGTCTCGAATTGCAGATGCCATACACAACAGAAACAGAAAGAAGGGTGAAAATGCAACGGCGCCAGGCGATTACATATGCCCAACCTGCGATCGCAGCTGTGTATCAAGGATTGGTCTCTTTAGTCACACAAGAAGTTGCAAAGGGAAAAGATCGTCTCTCGAGACGTAATATGCCACAGTATATTATCTGGGTAGATTTCTACATTCGTTCATACATTTTTTTGTGTTCTACTTTCTATAGAAGGCGACTAGAGTGGGATAAAGAAAATGTGAAACCATTGGGGAATCACACAAGATCTGTTGACCGTCTTCCTCTATCTTTTGACTCCATTTTTTTATATTGTCTTTCCATTGATTTCTCTGTCTCTTCTTCTTTTTCATGGTACTTTTCCTTGAAAAAAAAAGTCTATTGAGCCCTGATGACCCTGTGATAAGGCTATATAGTTTAAGCTTGCGTTTTTTTTTTTTTGACAGCGGTTGGCATGTCGTCGTGGGGTCCTATTGCTGTCTTAATACTGTTTCTAATCTCTTCATTTGTGATGCGTAGGCCCTTACTGTAGTATTTCAATCCTCGTGCAGTCAGCGTCCAAGATTCGCAAGCATATAGGAATGTGAACGTGACCAGGGCTTGACACGTAGATTTTTATTTCAGCCTTGTAGTTTGCTCTAATATGCCTCATACTACCTTAGCCCAAAAGGTGATATAAATGCATATTTGTTGTTAAGATAGTTGGCATGTTGACCAATGCTAAAAATAAACGCAATCTAAAACTGTATGGCCCTTTTGCGAGGTCATTATGGCTTGCAAAGACCCTCCTGGCGGATACAGTAACAGCAGCAACAGGTAAATGAAGAAAAGACAGAAAGCTATGAGAAGACACTAAAGTATAAACGGGACTGTTATTGAAAGAAATTTTAGACAAGGCAAAAGATAAATGGAGACAAACGACCAACAAATCCAAGGGTCCAACAGATTTAAGGATTAGTGAAGGTAGTTGGTATATTAATTTCTAGTAACTAATACATTAATATATCATCTATATTGTTACAAATGAACAGTGATAGGTAGAGGTCAACGTATGACCCCGGTGAGATGACACAGCAGCTAGTGTTCCCTGGAATCTACATGTACAAACAAAGACAGGATGTGACGTGTCCACACGTGTTGTTCCAGGGGACGAACAGATCTAAGTAGGGGGACAGTTACTAATGAACAGTGACAGATAAAGGTCACTACGTGTGACCCCGACTTGATGACACTGCAGCGAGTGTTTTCTGGAATCTACGTGTATAAATAAAGACAGGATGTGACGTTTCCTGACATGTTATTCCAGAGGATACTAGGAGTGTTTGTGCAACTTTGGAGAAGCGATTAGGGACTCTATATAAGCCAGAAAGTTAATGTGAAAGTGAGTCGTATGGAGTCGTATGGAGTCGTGAGTGAGCCGTTACAGTCGATACAGACTATGTAAGACGTGTGCGGCTCTGTGGAAGAGAAATGTGTACGACTCGATGCAAGTTAACTAGGGTAGAGTTAACTGGAGTGGACTACTGTCGTTAAAGTCTATACAGCGAACTACAGTGGACTTGAGCCGTTACAGTCGATACAGTCGATGTAAGACGTGTGCGGCTCTGATTAGGTAGACTTGAGTACGACTTGGTTCAGCTTTGGGAGACCTGGAGCGACACTGGGAAGTGTGTCGTTGGTCTGTTCTGTGGAATACGGCTCGAGGAAAGTTGAGAAGGGATGAATTGCAACGAAGTGAAGAGATGAATTGCAACGAAGTATAGCTAACTGTAAACTGACAGATATTGTACAGTCTTCTACGCTACATGTTACAGTAACGAATTGTTAGAGTTAATAGTCATTAAAGTTATATGAAACTGAAAGTTTAGTCGTCAAGTTCTTTGCAGTGTTTTTATTTGTGTGTCTACTAGTACATTTAGCCAGAAGATTCAGAAATACGTAACAATATCAAATACTCCTTCTTCCCTAGTGCTATTAGAGCATGGAATGGGTTGCCTGAGCTAGCCAGGAAAACCAGTAACTTGGCAGAATTTAAGTCATTGGTTAATATGCATGACTAAATGCATGACGCGTAGGACGTAATCATCTTCTTTTTTTGAAGTAACGTCTGTATTATATAAGATAGGATAATATTATAATTGTTCTTTAAATGTCCTTCCAGGTGTCGCATTAGCCGGTCCTCTTCTCGTCATTGTCTTTAGTAATACAATCTTCTTCGTCACTACCGTTGTCAAGATACACAAAGTTCGACAACTCAAGACATCTGACTTGAAGAAGGAGGAACAGAGTAATCTCATTGTCTACGTCAAGTTGTCGGCCATGACAGGCGTCTTTTGGCTTCTGGCTACAATCGCACAAGTGTCACAAAACAACTACTTTGAGTAAGAGATTTTTTTTTTCAATACCTCTTATTAGCTTTCAAACTCGTGGAATATAAAACCTATCTGAACACGGTTTTCAAAAAACGGCTCTAACTATTTTCCGAAGATTCAACAGTTTTTATAAATGTTACCACCAAAGTGCAAAATGCAGGCATTCGTTAAATTACTGTGCCTTTTTTTTTTTATTGTTGTTTTGTTTTTTTGGCAAAGTGCAAAATAATAATAATAATCTTTATTGTCAGTAAGGAAATTTGTCATACAATTATGTGCATTACACCAAACAAAACATTATAACCATAAAAAAACAAAATATAAATTCACACCAGACTCACTCATAATTTACATGTGACAAAGTTTATATCAGAATGTTTCTATTTAATGATTTGATTGCCAGGGGAGCAAAAGACTTTCTGTGTCTGTTTGTCTTTGCTATCGGTATCTTCCAAAAGGATTAGAATCGTCAGAATACCGTGCGTTTTTTGTTGTTGTTTTTTTTTTTTTTTTTGGCAAAGTACGCATTGATTCTCCGTTTTTTACTTTGCCAAGGCATTGTATAGAATGACTAGTTCTGCGCCAGGCTAAGTAAACTTACCGGCAAAGTACAAAATCCTGCACTCTATAGAATGCACCGAAACGTCCAGGCAGAGAGAGAAATCCTTTCTCCATTTTCTAATTCCCCTAGCCTTCAAGGAGAATGACCACAACTGTTTTAGTTTAAGAGTTAAATGATGATTTAACGTTTTTTATTAATAGAATAAATCTTTGCGAATATTATACCTATTCGCCAGTAAAGTGAATAATTGAATCTTGTTCTTTAAAGTGTGGAGTATATTTAATTACGACTGTCTAAGTGCGAATGCTTTTTACAACTTAATTAATTGTACTAGATAAAAAGTGGATATGAAAGATGTTTCATTTTGTGTTGTATGAAAGTTAAAAAAAAAAAGTTCCCCTTTCGGACCATGCGGTCTATAGGGCAGATGGTGTTGAGGTCATCTGTTTTTTTTTTGGCCAACGGTTAACGAGCAGGGTGTCATATGGCTAGCGCAACGACCAACCGCCTTTACTTTCCCCAATTGAAGTCAGGTACCCATAAGGGTTGGGTGGACTCAGGGGCGATCTAAAAATCCCGAAATTCAGAATCCCATTCTTCACAGAGATTGGAACTTAACACCGTTTTGTTTTGATGATCTTATCTTATCTTATATAATACAGACGTTACTTCAAAAAAGAAGATAATTACGTCCTACGCGTCATGCATTTAGTCATGCATATTAACCAATGACTTAAATTCTGCCAAGTCACTGGTTTTCCTGGCTAGCTCAGGCAACCCATTCCATGCTCTAATAGCACTAGGGAAGAAGGAGTATTTGTACAAATTTGTCCTAGCATATGGGACGAGGAATGTGCCAATGAGAAAACACCATTTAATTTATCATGTTAAAAAAGGTTTCAGTGCAATTCATCTTATGTCTGAAATATTGACACAAAAAGTGCTATTAAACATAATAATTTTACAGCTGAGGACTTTCTAACTTTTTTTCTTTAGATACGTTGCAAACCTGGTGTTTACCGTTCACTTTGTCTTTTTTTTTCTGTTCTCCTTAATTTAGAATTTATCTCTTGTCCTCGTATGGGTTTAAACTGTCCGGGTAATCCTCAGTGGGTCTCACGCCGTTTTTACTCAACATAAGATAATAAGAATAAAGGAAAAGTTGGAAATGCAATAAAACAAAACGCGTTCAAATAGAATGTGTAGACTGCAGCTTTTATACAATTATTCTTTCATTATATAAGTGAAGACAACTCATTAGAACATTATTATATTGATTTAGTTTTTTTTTATTTAATAAGAAACTAACCAAAAATATTTCAGAAAAAAATAAGAAGCATTAAGAGTCTATGAATTACTTTGGTTCTCTACTGACATTACGTATGGACAGGTTTACTTTCTCAATATTTCTATTTCTATTAATGTATCACTTCACCATCACTACCTTCACCTTGTATTTACTCATATATATATATATATATTACTATTGTGGATTTTAAAATATAATAACGAGATATAAAAAATGTTACTGCACTTAGCATAGGGTATAAAAACATGGCTCTCTAAAAGTTATTTTTAGTCTTAAGAAATCCTGTGTTGTTGTTGTTTTTTCACTGTAAATTGGAATCGCGTTTTTTTTTCCTTATATCTTTATTCTAAGGGAAATAACCTTTTTACTATTTTTTTACATTTTGATTGATCCCCCAGTTATCGTACTTACAAAGTCAAGTAAAAATAAATGTCTACATTTTTTTCTTGTGTGTATTCTCAGATTTATCGTGGAGCCAATCAACGGCCTCCAAGGTGTTTACATCTTCATGTCCTACGTCTGCAACAGACGTGTGCTCAGGTTGTACCTTCGTAAGGAAGAGGTCAAGGCCACCAAAACCAATTCGATGACTCTTACTTGAAAAGAAATTGAGAAAGAGAAATTATAATTAATAGTTTACTTCATAATGCACGTCATGGACCTATTCTTTTAAAACATATTATTTACTAAAACATGTTAATGCATTATTTAATTCGTCCTGTTATTTTAATTATTTAGGTCTACTAAATAGAGCACAGTAGAGAGATATACCTAAGAAACCTTAGCGGGGCCCTTATCCGTAGAAGACAGCTATGCCTCACCTAAAATATTTGAGCATTAATTTTATGTTCAAAGATTGGCTGGGTCATTTCTTTTTCTTTAAATATTGTTCTGGTTATTCAAGGAACTATGCTAATTATATATATATATTGTTCTAAACCTATTCGCGACGCAAAAGGGTTAACTGTGTGTGACATGCCGACATATGTGACACAGGCCAATAATACAGTTTAGCGTCCTATATCGAAGGGCAAGGAACAGTACTGGCATAAACTTTGCACGTGAATAGGACCCGGGTTATGGTCATCTGATCATAAGCCTGCATGGACCAGAGACACAGAGTGTGTAAGGCAGTGCAGTTCAAGACAGGACAGCGAGTAGACCGGGACTGTTAGTCTGCCATGAAGTCGGTCCTGGTGGAGTCCTGAAGTGAATGTACGAGTCCAGGGAGAGATAGAGACAGTAGAGTTAATTAGTTTAGAACAGTATAGCATTTTTAGTGTTGATGTATTGCCAATTGTGTCATATTGGCTGTTTTAATTGACCATTATTAAAGCACCAGATTATTTGGAGCTCTTGTTGTCAGGTTCTTGATGTGCTAGATGTGCTGTGTTGTGTTTAGCAGTGGTTACAGAAGGCCTGATGAGGAGAGATCGTAACAATATATATATATATATATTAGTTACTGAATATTACTTTGTTTCTACCAAATATTTTAAACAATTATAAAAAAGAAAAAAGATACTATAATTAAGAAGAGTGTAGATCCTGTATTTTAATGATCTCGCAGTCCCAACTGCTCCGTGTGGATTTTGCCACATCCAACTCAAAGCAATTGTTTTCTGGAATCAAATAAATATCAAATAAAGATCGATTTTGAATTCTTCTTTTCTCCGTTGTTTATTGACACAGAGGCTCTCATACATAGCAGTAAATATTTTGATAACCTCCCTTTGTACATTCAGGGCGGTTTTAAAAAAAAACTAATATCAAGACCTCCTGAAAATGTTTTTTTTTCATTCCCGTTTTTTGAGGCTTTCAGTGAACGTGACTTTTTGCTAATCAACGCACAATGAACTGGAGAGACCTACTGAGAAGCATTTCTTTTTAACAAAGTAAAATTCTACAAAGTTAAAGTAAAGATATGTTTCCCCTTTCAGACCTTGCGGTCTATGGGGCAGAAGATGTCAAAATCATCTGTTTCTTTGGCCAACGGTTAACTAGCAGGGAGTCATGTGGCCAGCAGAACCACCAACGGCCTTTACTTTCCTCAACTAAAGTCAGCTACCCATTGAGTTTGATGGACTTAAGGGCGCCCTTTAAATCCCGAATATCAAAATCCCAGTAATCACTGAGATTTGAACCCAGGACCCCAAGTTCGGAAGCCAGGCGCTTAACCACTCGGCCCTAACCCTAACCCCCTCCAAAGCTCTACATTCTGAAGACAATGTCACTCACGGAGTTTCACACATAATCTATGTTCGACCTATTGATAAGCTAATGTGAAATGTCGCTTTGTCTGAGAAATGTTATTTTATAGAGTGGTCTTACAGTCTTTATTTCGGAAAGTTTCATCAAAAACAAAATTAATTAAACCTAGTTATTAAAGGTTATTTTGTCCTCCTTTTTTGTCCTTTGAATGTGTAGATGTCTGGTATCCCTTTATAACCCGAATCTATTTAGCCCAAATAACTGTAATGTCATTTTGACAGCAAACACACAAAATTGACCGACATAGATACAGGTAAATAAATGACAGCGATTGCATATATCTTGAAAGGATTGTCACAGCAAATGATGTATTCAATAAATGGTTCCTTTTTGGAAAAGTATAAAATATCTTGGCAAAACTATTAGTTCTGTCAGCACAGGTGGTGCTTCAAGTTGGCTAGAATGTTAATCTGGCGGCTTCAAGTTGGCTAGAATGTTGATCTAAATTCAACGTTTGGAACAGAATGAGTCTACAAAAGTCATTGGAACACCACGACTATTAAAAGTACTATGAACTACGATGAAAAACGTCATTGCAAATACAATAATAATACCACTATTTCATAATTTAAGAAAAACTCAGTTGGAAAAACAACGAAAATATAGGAACCTAGACATGGAGATTAAGCGTTTATGGAAGTTATCCAAAATAACAATATACCCCATTGGTATAACTGGATGGCTGCCTGGTCGTGCGGTTTGCACGCTGGACTGTCGTTCAGATTTATCGATGGTCCCGGGTTCAAACCCTGCCCGCTCCCATCCCCCGTCGTCCTGCGGGAGGTTTGGACTAGGAAGTAATTATCTTCAACTCTGAAGGAACATCAGAAACATGTAAAACATTTTACAAACATTTTACAACTAACCTTACAGATACCTTCAAGGCCCTTAACATTCCTATGAACATCCTTGTTGCGTGTCAGAGGGCGGTACTGCTGCAGACCTGCCACATCACCAGAACATTCATCAGTAGAACTGATAAAGAGACTACATTGAATGTTGTTTCTCTTTAACGAAACTCGAGCCTGGCAGCGCCAGAGAATGAATACTCTTTCGTTTCTAACATAATAATAATCTTTATTATCCAATTGTGCATTACAATAAGCAATACTTGATTACATCAAACATTTGTACAATAGCATACACGATACACGTTCATAACTCAGTTTCTCTTCAACCTTACATGCAAAATCTACAACAGCAAGTTCCATATTGTTCAACGATTTCATTGCCAAAGGAACAAAAGTGTTGTGTCTATTTGTTTTTGTGATCAATGTCTTATGTCTTCTTTGTGATGGTCAAATGTTAACATTATGAAGAAGAGGGTGATTTTTTATGCTGAAAATCTAGCTTTCTTAGCAATTATCAAACAGGTGTCCAAGTGCGGTTTGTTTGCTGCCTATAACCTAATTAGCATCATTTACGATTTGATAACGTTTATTTTTATTAGCGATAGGCCCTCGGTTTGTTTGTAAAGACCGACCATTCTAGATAGAACTACAGCAATGGAAAACAAAAAATGGACGAATACAATATTTACATGTTACCCATCTACTCTTGATCGGGAAAATGGCTTGACACACAGATAAATGGTCTTTTCTCTGAAAAAGTATTCGCGCATGCCTGTGAAGAGAATTTTGACCTACTTTCCAAATCTACCTGATATCCCTTTTGCACTTGCCAGGAGTATATTTACAGTCAAAGTTGAAGGTGATGCGGAGACATTCCAGGGAGAGTTGATTACACTCATTAATACCGTTGCAGCAAGAGAAAAAAAAATATTCAGTTCACACTTCAGGATTAAATGTTTTTAGTCATAACCATGTGTTTTTGTGTTGCGCCTTCTTCTTTGCGGTCCAATAATATATTTTTGCGAAACATGGTCTTCCAGCCTTTAAGTAGTCAACAAATCCGAACATTCCGGGCTCACATAAGTCTCACCAGCCACATGAGGAGTCACGAAACCCCAGTGCAAAGCCCTCCCCCTCGATAACAAAAGTGGTCATCATCGAACCACGATGGACGACAAGTCCAAAACGGAAGCAGACTTGATGTCCACGATGACATTCGTTGTGATCTAGAAATGACTGTCCCGAGAATTCCCGATCTGGTCAAACAGAAGCATAACCTCCGCATTGATGGTTAGTTTGTTTGCAAGAGTGTTGCAACAGTATTGTATCTATGTCCTTGGTATTTATGTGGATCACCATGGGTGTTCTAACATTACGCTCACACCATACATATATTGTTTCGTGATTCAACATTTAATTTCATTATTAGACATTAAGCTATGACGATTTCAGATGTTTACATTATGATTACGATTTTATAACATTATCAAAGTAAAAGCTCATATAGAACTAGAAGGAAATGAGAAGGCTGACACACTCGCCAAGAGTGGGAGAACTAACACACTAATAAACTCTGCACTCTAACCAGAAGAATTGAAGAAATTAATCGTAAATAAAATAAATGAGAAATGGACGAGCTCTCATCCAAATCACAAGAAAGATGACGCTTACTATAAGCTATCCCGACAAGACCAACGTCTAATCTTTCTACACAGGACCGGACACAACAGAATGAGACAACACAAGTACCGGAAGCTAAAAAATGGAACCAGTGAAATCTGCCCATGTGGAGTATCACCAGAGAATGCAGTCCACGTCATCCAAAACTGCTCCCTATACCATGAGGCCCGTATAAGACATTGGCCCCAAAACACCCCAATAGAAAGAAAACTATATGGAGAGCTCCCTGATTTGGAAACCACTGCGCAGTTCATCTCATGTATTGGTCTAGTCATATGAACAATCCTACATAACAATGAGAACGAAGAAGAAGAAGAAGAAATCAAAGTAAAGTTACTTATGTTTTAAAACGAAAATAATTTTACGGAAGTTGGGTCGACACATATAGGGTTCGCCAAGATAGGAAGGCTGAGAACCACTGGGCCAGTGTATTACTTGCTACACAAGGGAGATAATCGACTGCGCCAGACACTATCGTTTGTTTATATTTGAAAAACTAATCGTCTACAATAACATTAAACAGACTAGCACTAAGCCAATGAAGTAAACACATTTTTTTGTTGTAAGTGTCAATTAAAACATTCTTCTTTTCTTACGTAAACAATGTTAAAATCCTCACACACACACACACGCGCGCACTGCTCTAATACACTACCGTTTGTTTGGTATGTAAATTGAGGAGTAGTGTTGTTTATTTTACGAAATGGTTCCGTCGGTCTAGGATAAAACTGCTTTTTAAAACTTCCTTTGGATTGAAAGGAAAATTTATTATTCGGCTTAGAGTAATAAAATTAACGCTATTCTCTTGTGTCTGATTTTGTTAGGTAGTTATTAAAATACATGGAATAGAGTCTCAAAGAAAATTGTTCTAATGTACGCCAGCAAAAGTTTAAAGTTTCTGTGTGTTTGTGTTCTATGCTCTGACATAATACTTCTAGTGAGTTCTGTTAATAGTAGCACTCATGAGGAAGTTAAGTTTACATCAGAGCCTAGTGCAGAGTTTGAAATATTGAACAGTGCTGATGAGTCTAGTGTAACCGAATTCGACGGACTAAATACTTTGGACACTTCTCAGCAGGTGAAGAAATCCTATACAGAAATAGAGCATGAGAGTACATTGGGCCAAAATGTTAAGACTTTTGATTGGTTAGAGAGTGCCACGGTGTATACAGCTTCTGTTGATTTGACAGAATCCTTGCCCACGTCAGCCGTCACTTACGACAGAAATGATAGTAGCATTAATGAGTCATCGACTCCCTCCCAGGGGATAGCTGATTTCAGTAGTCGTATAAAACCTGTAAGCGGCACTGCTTCAAATATGGACAGAACATTCATCAACTTGCCAAGAACAGAGATTTCAAAAATAATAATAGGTAATAACAATAAAACTGAAAGTAAAACGAGTTGCTAGTTTAGAATAGGATGTCACACTGTCACCAAACTAACTCGAGAGAGTTATGGAGACGCGGTGGTGGAGTGGTAATGCGCTTGGCTTCGTACCGCGGATCCGGGTTCGAATAGTTGTGAAGACTGTGATTTTTAATTTTGTGATCTTTGGGCGCCTTTGAGTCCAACCAGCTCTAATGGGTACCTATCATTAGTTGGGGAAAAGTAAAGGCGTTTGGTCGTTGTGCTGGCCATATGACACCCTGGATAACAGAGGGCCACAGAAACAGATGACCTTTACATCATCTGCCCTATAGATCACAAGGTCTGAAAGGGGACTTCACTTTTTTTATCACTAGAAAGTTTGATATATAGTTAATTCAACATTTTTAAGCGGTCCTTTTTCACGGAATTACATAAACACAGTTCATTCCCGCCTGATCACAACTGACCGCCCCTATACACTAAAAAATTATGCATTGCTGTGACACGGTTACTATGTGTGGTCAACCGTGACATATGCAAGATACTCAACTTAACTATACCTACAACAAAGGGACAAGTCTGAAGCATCTTAGGTTTATGTAATTACTATAGACGGTTCCTGGCAAATTTAACAAGTATTACACAACCTCTCACTGAACTGACAAAAAAAGGCATTCCAAACAAGATCACATGGAGCTCCAGACTACAGGAATGCCTGCAAAGCATTAAAAATGTCTTCTCAGACGACATAGTACTCCAGCTTCCAGACATCAGAAACCCTTTCTACTTGGCAACAGATGCATCCTCCACAGCAGTGGGAGGCACTTTAATGCAGAAGTGTGACATAACGCTACGACCAGTCTACTACATTAGCAGAAATCTGAACGCAGCAGAACAGAAATATTCCACGATAGAGCGTGAAGCTCTAGCTATTGTGTTCTGCATAACGAAATTATCCCGTTACTTGCTTGGGAAATCATTCATCTTGTTAACAGATCACGCCCCACTAGCTTATATCAATACAAATAAGCTAGCCAACCAAAGAATTACTAGATGGGCTTTAAAACTCCAAGACTTCAGCTTTACGGTTCAAGTTATTCAGGGACAAATCAACGTGATTGCTGACGTGTTGACAAGATGTGTCTAGGGACCGCTGGACTTTGGTTCATTCATTCATCAGATAAGGAGAAAAATAACAAATAACTTGTATGATAACTTTAAAATTTGTCTTGTCAAAATTAAATGAATTTTTTTTTTATTTCATTCAGAGAAGTGCAATTTGTTTTACAATTTAGTTTTTTTTTTATGTTTTTTGCATTGATTGTAGTCATAGATGTGCATTAAGGAACTGGTATGAAAGAAACACAAAGTAAACAATTCCCTTAATTTGGAAGATGATTTGGTGTAACATAAAGTATTAACTAATTGGTTATTTTTCACCTTGCAATGTTGGCATTCAAAAGACATATGAAAAAAACTAAATGCGGAATTTTTTTTATATAAGTTGTATAATATAACAGGAAAACTTTCTGCGATAGTTCAATTGGAAATGTCCCTTGCAATAACATAGTATTGAAGATTTATTTGTCGTCATAGGCCTTATCAGTTCTCTCATAATTGAAGATGCCATTGTATTACATTCATTGTTTTTTGTTTTCTTGTCGATGTAAAACATTATTAATATACACCCAAACTATTGGGTTCATGAAATTTTGATACGATCAAAATTTTTCTCTGCCCCGGGAGGACTGTTGTGACACGGTTACCATGTGTGGTCAACCGTGACACACGGTCAAGTGTTGGGTATCGGAGAGTTAGGGGACTTGCGGGAAGTCGAGTGTGTTAAAATCAAGAAGAAAGGAAGTCCTCCAGTGGAGTTGGTTATCTGTAGATAATGTTCGCCTTGTAAATATGTTCTGTTTGCATGCTGCACAATAGAAGGCAGTTTATACGTAAAAGGACTTGTTTCTTCACATGCATGTATCTTTACAACTTTCTTATGCTACTAAATAAAACGTATTACTAATTATACGTTTTATGGACTACATGATCTATGAACATAAAAATATTCTAGACTTTTATTACTTAGACAATGGTCCTCACATTGTCGTAGTCTTTACATTATCCCTAATGCCCCAAAAACGCTTTTGTTAGCACATGTGGCTGTCTGGTCGTGTGGTATGCGTTTCGGACTGTGTCCATCCCCTGCCTTGCCTTCCCGTCAAAGATAATCTTCATTTGGTGTGAAACGTATAAGATAAACATGTATAACTACTACACGCTAGCCGACGATATGACCTGTTAAGCGATTAGTTATTTATTTGCAGTAATATCTAGAAATTTGGACCAAAGAGTCTTCCGTCTTGATAATCTCAACACATAAGACTATAAATATTATTGTAAATAGTTAACTCTTTCTCTCCGTAATTACTTACCACATTCTGGTGGAATCAATGTTGGTATCGTCAGTTAGGAGAGAAAGAGTTAAGGGAAGTCTGTTTTAGTTTTACGGAGACTAAAAGTAAAATTGCTGGAAACAAATTTTAAAAAATTAACTCTTTCTCTCCGTAATTATTTACCACATTCTGGTGGAATCAACGTTGGTATCGTCAGTTAGGAGAGAAAGAGTTAAGGGAAGTCTGTTTTGGTTTGATGGAGACTAAAAGTAAAATTGCTGGAAACAAATTAAAAAAAAATAACTCTTTCTCTCCGTAATTATTTACCACATTCTGGTGGAATCAACGTTGGTATCGTCAGTTAGGAGAGAAAGAGTTAATTAAAAATAAGCTCCACGTTCAACTTTGAAATGGACTTAAGAATAAGAGGAAAGCAAAGTTCCCCTTTCAGACTTTGCGATCTAGAGGGCAGATGACGTAAATATCATCTGTTTCATTGGCCCCCGGTTTTACGAGGGTGTCATATGGCCAGCACAACGACCAACCGCCTTTACTTTCGACAACGAATGTTAGGTACCCATTAGAGCTGGATGGACTCAGAGGCGCCCAAAATCCCGAAATTAAAAAATTCCCGGTATTCACCAAAATTCGAACCCGGCCGGGACATTCATTAATAAGTGACAAGTGATATATATATATTATTTCCATTGACCCGAAATTTCTGGAACTATGTCACAGCTTACTGTTGTATAGATTTTTGACATTTAAAAGACATAAAAAGATAAATAGAATTTACTAACTACGCCTTTCCTTATTTTAATCTTAACAGGCACAATTGTTATCAAGTCGTGTCGACTTCGTCCTCAGTTAAACGCTTCAGAGACTCAATTATGTGAGGCGAGCAATGTCATTAATGCGGAAACTTTGACAGCATTATTGGATAAAGAGACAAACTTGACCTATCAAAATATTTTCTGTGCTAAATGCAACAATGTAACAGCAAAGGTATATTTTATCATTTTTCTAGCACATTTTATTTTAATATTCTCTTATTGGTTGGCAACAATGTGGTAGCCTTCTTGAACTAAGAGCGGTACATGACTTTAACAGTTATAATAATAAGGTTTGTTTTCGAGTCCTAAGATTAATGATGAATGCAGTATTTCCCGTGGCTACCGGCTGTGATCTACATATCGCCGGTGGTCGATTAACATTTTCTTTTCCAAACCTCTTAAGATGAAATCTAATGTTGCTAAAATCACTTTAATGTAAACTAGAATAAAATGTACATCAAAAGACAACTCTAATAGAGACTATAATATAATAATATGTGGTATATGTTGAATTAGTCCCCTTGAGGAACCTTGAACTTCCTCTAGATTCTATCGTATCTCATCTTAACCATTGTCTGGCCGTGGTCGATTCAGATTTTCTTTTCGTCGTCTCCGTCTGTCCTCGGCAGCGGATTTTCTGTTTGTCTCAAATGTGTATCCCACGGCCTTTGTATGTGACCTCCAGCTGTCTCGTTCTGAAGCCGCACGCAACCAGGTGTTCTCTTCTATGTCAGTTAAGGCACGTTAGCGACTATTTTGTCCTTAAAGCATTTCCGTGAAGCACCTCTGTTACGTCGACCACCTTTCAGCTCACACAACTTAATAATACGATAATAGTATAAACCAAGTTGATAGTTCTTAGCAATATCCTAGTATGTAGATTCTAAAAGATTTGAAATAGTTGTAGGCTTATATGATATTTGAAAGGATAACCACTTCATTTCGCTGTTTTAATTTAAAATGAGCTGACATGTTTTAAGTTTAAGAATTCGAAAATAAAGTAGATAAAAAGTTTAGAGATACCACAGCATGCCATATGTAAAGTATTGCTAATTTCGACACCTCTAAGACTCAAAGATGCACTAATTATAGCAGAGTTACATTTGTAACATTCCCCTGGCCAATGTTACAGTCGCTTTAAAAGAAGACATACGTTTTTGTATTGAACACGGCTAGAAAAAAAGTGTAACAAGAAAGAATGGACAGACAGTTATTACCATTCGTACATTTTATACACGTATTTCTGTGTTTAAAATTCTAAAACAAGTCTGTATCAATAGCTGGCAATCAGTTAATACATTTCTAACAACGTACACTGTTATTCCTGAATGAGCTTATACACCTACTTATTGTATTAACTAGACATAAATGTTGTTTCTCTTTACGTAGCTGACCCCGGCCAAATTAAAGGTTAAGTGTCGCAGCGCCATGTTTATTTACCAGGCCACACATTTAGACTCCCTCCTGAAGATGGCGCTAGAAAGCGGATCCAATTGCATAGTAACACAGACCTGGTCTGAGGAAAATGTCACATTGTGCATGCCTAACAAATATTGGTTAGTAACCGTTAGTAGTATATTAGAACCTATTTTAATCACAATTTAATCACATATTACAAATAATACAGTCCTATCTATTATATAATACATAATAAAAAGTGTATGTATTGTTACAAATGAACAGTGATAGGTAGAGGTCAACGTATGACCCCGGCGAGATGACACAGCAGCTAGTGTTCCCTGGAATCTACATGTACAAACAAAGACAGGATGTGACATGTCCACACGTGTTGTTCCAGGGGACGAACAGATCTAAGTAGGGGGACAGTTACTAATGAACAGTGACAGATAAAGGTCACTACGTGTGACCCCGACTTGATGACACTGCAGCGAGTGTTTTCTGGAATCTACGTGTATAAATAAAGACAGGATGTAACGTTTCCTGACATGTTATTCCAGAGGATACTAGGAGTGTTTGTGCAACTTTGGAGAAGCGATTAGGGACTCTATATAAGCCAGAAAGTTAATGTGAAAGTCAGTCGTATGGAGTCGATACAGACTATGTAAGACGTGTGCGGCTCTGTGGAAGAGAAATGTGTACGACTCGATGCATGTTAACTAGGGTAGAGTTAACTGGAGTGGACTACTGTCGTTAAAGTCTAAACAGCGAACTACAGTGGACTTGAGCCGTTACAGTCGATACAGTCGATGTAAGACGTGTGCGGCTCTGATTCGGTAGACTTGAGTACGACTTGGTTCAGCTTTGGGAGACCTGGAGCGACACTGGGAAGTGTGTCGTTGGTCTGTTCTGTGGAATACGGCTCGAGGAAAGTTGAGAAGAGATGAATTGCAACGAAGTGAAGAGATGAATTGCAATTAAGTATAGTTAACTGTAAACTGACAGATATTGTACAGTCTTCTACGCTACATGTTACAGTAACGAATTGTTAGAGTTAATAGTCATTAAAGTTATATGAAACTAAAAGTTTAGTCGTCAAGTTCTTTGCTGTGTTTTTATTTGTGTGCCAACTAATACATCTAGCCAGAAAATTCAGAAATACGTAACAGTATGTATGTTTCTAGTAGAAATCGCTATTTGACTAGTTGTGCTTCAATATTACATATACCAGTGTTTCTCAAACTGTATTCCGCGGAACCCTAGTCTTTCGCGAGACTTGAATAGTTGTTCTTACTAACAGGTAAAGGCGTGAAGGCGGATACCTGGCGCCAAAAAAAACAGGAACTTCGGGCAGAGGAAGCACGTCAGCCTCGCAAGGCAATGCATCAAGGAGAGGAGTTTTCCGACTTCAAATCCCCCGCTGCCTTGCGGTACTAAGGCTTCAAAAGACAAAGAAAAAATCAGTAGTGAAGCCCCTTAGGGGTTGGAAGTATCAACTATGACATTTCCTTCTGCAGCTGATTTAGGGCCAAATGTAATGAGAAGCGTTCCTTTGGATCTCATCAGCAAGGTCGAGAGAGGGACCATGACGCATGGGCCAACCATGACCCCTTTATTTAAGGGCCAGGAATGCACCCCGTAGACTGGCGTAGAGGGAACTCTGGTGCTGCTTCAAAGAGGCTAAAGCAAGACCGGAGGCGTTACGTGTAATTCTCCTCTGTCTTAATAGGAAACCAAAACCAGTGGCTCATCTAGTCACATCCATTGTCTTCCGAGTAGCCATATACGTGTATAAATTCACATATTAATTTCAAAGTGTTTATTTAGTATTTAGATGCTATATCATTACTATGGAGTGTATGTGTGTGTCTTTCCATGGTTACGACGGGGAAAGAAAGTGTTGGGTTATCGGGTCGTGTAGAATGATGAAACAATAAGCTGGTCTGTCGTAAAATATTTTAGATAGTCACGTGGTTGTTAAATGAAGTCAGAGACGTCAGAGAGTAAAGACGTTTTTATTTTGTTGTTTTGTTATTATTTTTTTAGTAATATGTGTTTAAATATCATTTCCAATTATTATCACTATAGTTATATGTCACTGTAGGTAGCATCTGTATAGATTGTTAATAAAAGTTTTATTAATTTTATGTTCACGAAAGACGTTTTTCAAGTTATTTAAAAACTAGATCATTTTAAATATAATACACCTAAATTGGTTTAGTTGTACTAGCTAGCTAAAGCTAAAACCCAACGACCGACAATTAACAATCATAAATTCAATTTTTTTTTCTATTGTCTTTTTTTTTTTAAAGTTCACAGCTAGATAATCTGAAACTTGGTGATTCAGTTTGTCGAGAGAAACCAAATATTGTAAGTCACATGTTGTTGTCTGATGTTTCATTTTAGAGTCTAAAGAGGTGTTTCTCAATACTGGGCGGCATAATTCAATATATATGCATATATATAGTTCGTCCATCGTGGTTCGACGATGACCACTTTTGTCATCCAGGGGCCTGAGGGCTTTGCACTGGGGTTTTATGCCTCCTCAAGTGGCTGGTGAGACCTATGTGAGCCAGGAATGTTCCGATGCACACTGGGCAGGTTATTCCAGCTAGAGCTAGTGTCATTGGCATTGCTTTTCTTCTCTGGCGCTTTTCTTCTGCCAGCGTTGTTCTCTTTTCCTCAGCAACCTGTGCGCCAGTTTTCACAGAGCGACGCCATGATGCTCTGTCATGTGCCTCTGTCTCCCAGGTGGCTGGGTTGATGCTGAACGCTTTCAGAGAAGCTTTGAGGGTGTAGTCTTGATAAGAATGGGAAATATATCATTTTTTCCCAAGCCTTTTCGGGCTAGACAAATTTGTTTTTTTCTAAACCTAAATTTCTTTCTCTCACAAAAGAGGCACTGTTTTGTTTGTTTGTTATTTTTTTGGTTTATCTTTTAGAATTAAGATTTTCTTTTCAAAACATTTATGAAACTTTTAATTACAAAGCTTATATCAACTCACTCTGTCTGTCTGTCTGGTAAAACGTTTGCACAAGTGATTTCTCCGACACCAAATCTCGGAACAAGCTGACATTTTGCTCAATTATTTATTTTACCTGACAACACAAGAATTAATTTAAAAAAATAGTTAATTAACTATTGGTGGCGTGATGGCTTGGTGATTTAGCGCTTGGCTCTCCAATCTGAGGTCCTGGGTTTGAATCTCGCTGAAGATTGGAATTGTGAATTTTGGAATTTTTAGGGCGCTCCTGAGTTCACCCAGCTCTAACGGGTACCTGCCTTTAGCTGGGTAAAGTAAAGGCGGTTGGTTGCTGAGCTGGCCACATGACACCCTTCTCGTTAACCGTTTAGCCAAAGAAACAGATGACTTTAAGACTATCTTCCCTATAGATCGCAAGGTCTGAAAGGGGAACTTTACTTTTTTTTTTTAAATTAACTATTGGTAATAAATTATTTTGGTCTGTATCTGTTCCCTTAAGTTGAGGGGTACAAAATATAACATGCATTTTATAATATTGGACTATCCAAAGTTAAATCACATTTTGTTATTATGTTCCTGTTTGACTTGTATAAATTTCGTATAAATCTCTTTTAGAGTTCCCTAAAGATTTTTTTAATTTTTAATGGTTTCGTACTCTTGTGTGCACTCTCTTCAGTAGGAATTGATTTTATTTAGACTTTGATTCTTACGCAACGTTCAACGCATAGAAGGCAAGCTGTCTCCATAGAGATTGGTTATAATCGACCTCCACAACCTCTTTTCGATACTTTGGTTAGGCCAATAATAGAATACCAATCCTATGTCTGGGACCCCTCAACTCAAGAAAAAACTTAAGAAACTGGAACAGACATAAGAGCAGTGAGATTCATAACAAATGAATATTTACATTTGACTAGAGCAGTGATGCCCAAAATACGGCCCGCGGGCCACGTCCGGCCCGCGATGTGAATCGATCCGGCCCGCCGAAGTAGAAAATCCCCTTTCCAAAAAAAAAAAAAACTTTGTGAATTTTTTCCCCTTCTTTAGGGTAAATAGATTGGCACCGATAGTTATCCAACATACCCGGAGAGTGGATATTTTTAAAGAACATAATATTAAACAGCTTTATGAAACTAAACACATAAATATAGGCGGCATTCCAGGTTTGAAACGCTATTGTAAAATACACCTAAGGTGGAGGATTTATGAAAATATTGACCAAATTGAAAATGAATCGGCTGTAAGGCTAGCTAGCTAAAGAGTTGTGCACATTGTAAGTAGAGACATGAAGCCATTTTCCGACAGCGAATGCATAAAAAGTGCTTGCTAGCAATGATGGAAGAAATGAATCCTGAAAAGAAGAATACTGTTGAAGCCGTCAGCCTTTCTCATAACAATTACAAGGCGAGTGAAAGATATGATTGAAATTCTCCATTCAAAACTAACAGACAAACCAGATTTCGAAATGTTTTCTGTTACCAATGACGAGTTTACCGACATATCTGATAACGCCCACAATCTTGGTATTTATTCGCGGTACAAACAGCAGTTTTGAAGAAGAGAAGTTAGTAGCTATGAGGAGCATGCATGGGACCAACACTAGCAAAGTCCTGTCAAAGAGAAGTTTCAACCAACGCTGAGGATCTTTCTCTTGCTTGAGAGAAATGAGTGGGAGTGATGGTGCCACAAGTATAGTTGACAGCAAGAATGATTAGAAAAGTTGTTGAGTCTAATTGAACCGAGCCTCTGTGGCTTCATTGAATTATTCACCAACAATATCTCAGTGGCTAAGTGTTCAGTCTGAACCAAGTGATGATGATCGTGGTTCAGATTGAACAATGTTCGTCGTTTCAAAAATCCATCTGCGACCAATGTGTCAAGTGCCTAGACAGAGCTGCAACTGGAACTGATTGATTTACAAAGCTAAACATCCCTGCTTGTGTAATTTCAAGTGAATTGATTTATACCCCGTGTTGCTTGCAGTAACTTTTCTAATCTCCGAAAACAAGCGATAGGGATGATAACAATAATTAACAGCCCCCAAGTGTGAGGACAAACCATTGCAGTGAGAATCCTCCGGAACCCGTGTAATGTACTCACCTCACGTAGGAACATCTCGATATTTTGGAGCCAGTGCTCATCTCGTGCAGAGAATATTTAAAAGTTGGTTTAGGATACACTTCACATGAATTTATGTAACTACTAGATACACGGGTTTCTAATACGAATGGTTCACTGTCTATTTCCTTTTTTTTTTTTTTACTTTTTGTTGATGTGGCCCGCGACACGAGGGTCGGAAATTAAAATGGCCCGCTGGCCGAATAAGGTTGAGCATCACTGGACTAGAGTAACACCTTTAGTAAAATCACTAAATTTTTGAAAGCCTTCAGGGTAGAAGACTCAAAAATAAAGTAGCAATTATACATAAAACACTGAACCATAATCTTCAAATACAAAAACAAAATCTAATAAAATAGTCGGAAAAACACAAAGATAAAGGCACATTCCTCGTCCCATATGCTAGAACTAATTGTATAAATCCTCCTTCTTATCTAGTGCTATTAGAGCATGGAATGGGTTGCCTGAGTCAGCCCGGAAAACCATTGGCACTCGTCCTCTGAGTGAAACCGTGACCGACCGTTGTATTAGATTCTTATCATATCTTTTCTTATATAATACAGACGCTACTTCAAAAAAGAAGTAACCTAACCCTAACCCTAACCCTAACCCTAACCCTACGCGTCATACATCTAGTCATGCATGTAGACCAATGACTTCAATTCTGCCAGGTCACTGGTTTTCCTGGCTAGCTCAGGCAGCCCATGTCTCGGGACATAACCTTTGACTAGACGAAACACGATGACTGAATGTCAGACATAAAATGGAAGCTGAAAAGAGGAAGGCGAAAAGCAAGACCGTCAACATATACCATGGCCTCGCACCTTCTTAAGAGTAGAATTTGATTTTTTAAAAAAACAACTTTTAATGTACTATTGTTGTTATTACTGAAATCGTGACCTAAAAAAATCTTTGTTCTTCTAAAGGGAGGTTATGCAAATCATGTAAGCAATGGTTTGGGGTCACTCACTTCTTTTCTTCTCAATTTTGACCCCGAGTCGTACATGTTACCTCAAGAGGCTGGACAGCGGGCAGTTTACAAACACGCCAATTGCTCTGCTGATGAATGGTCGACACCAGATGTAAGTAGGACTGTTTGTATTAACTAATCATGTAATCATGAAATCAAACACTTCTAGATAGATACAAGAAAAAAAATGTGCATCAAAGACCAATCTAATACAGACTAATATATAACTAGGTTACAAAAGTCAGTTTGTGTGGAAACACAAACTCAAAATCGGCCCCCGAAGGGGTCCACCCAGGCAGGCTTCAATATTTTCAGAAAGAACATCCAAAAAAAATGAGAGATAAGAATGGAGAAAGAAGGTTAACAGATCTTGTGTAGTGCCCCAACGGTCCCGCAGATCAAAGCATAGGTGTAAGTAAATGTAAAATTAGATGTGAACCTGGCCTAACTAGTTCCCCTTTTAGACCTTGTGGTCTATAGTGCAGATGATGTAAAGTTCATCTGTTTTTGTGGCCTACGGTTAGCGAGGGTGTCATGTAGCCAGCACAACGACCAACCGCCTATACTTTTCCCCAACTAATGTCAGGTACCCATTAGAGCTGAGTGGACTCAGAGGCGCCCAAAGATTCCAAAGTTGAAAATCCCAGTCTTCACCAGGATTCGAACCCGGGACCCCCGATTTGGAAGCCAAGCGCTTTACCGCTCAGCCACCGCGCCTCCCCTGGCCTAAATGATGTCTTATAATTGATCTAATTGTTTTGAAAAGGCTCAATCTCTTATTCGAATCCTCAAAAAAAAAATAAAAAAAAAAAAAATTCCGCAAAAAAAAAATAATTTCAGAAAAATAAAGTTTATAAGATTATTATTCAGCTTAAATTAGGTCTAACTTATAATGCATACTAATTAGCTTTTTCTCTTTAAAAAAACTGCTTGCATAACTGATTTTAAAAATTAGATTTTTCGCTTTAAGAAAAAAAAAAGTAGCCGTTGCATCAGAACTTTGAATGGTCTAAAATATTGTGATGTCGGATTTTCAATATCCTTTCTAGTTTACGAGATCTAAACGGAACGGACGGACAGACGGACAGACGGTCAGACGGACAGACGGACAGACATTTCGCACAAAACTAATAGCGTCTTTTCCCCTTTCGGGGGCCGCTAAAAAAACATAAAATATGTTTAATTAGTTCCCTTGAGAAATCTTGAGCTCCGATAAACGTTTTTAAAAATCATGTCACCACCTCAAAGTTGGTGCCATAGAGTAGAAACCCTAATTCTGTATTGTGTATGTTAATTCCATATTGTGAATCTTATTCACAACCCATGTTGCACTAAGGTGAACACTTTTGACCTTAGGTGAACCAGAGAGTTAAAGGCAGTCAGTCCACATAGAGATCTTGTAGCAAGCACTTGTATTGAGTCACTTAAGATATAAGCAGTAGAGTTAGATGTTTAAAGTAGTTGGTTATAGAATAAGTACTAAGTGGTGATATTCGTATATTACTGTTGGATTAATACTGACCATTCCTGGGTCGAATTGTATGGTGTATTCACTATGTGGTGTTATATTAAACTTAATGTGTCTGCTACACCCAGCGTCATTTCATTATTCTGTGATTTGTAACAAGAACCCAATGTCACCACCACGCCTACATTGATAACCACAGCCACATTCATACTATATAAAATAACACGGTGACATTTTGGTGTCAGAAGTGTCCAAAGTGCAAGTCATTTATTGTCAGAAAATGACATAATTCATGTCAGAATAGTGTCAGAAGTGTCAGCAAACGATATTTTATGATGTCAGAAGTCAGAACTGCTAACTTAAAGGATTTATGAGCACCAGAGGAACAAGTCAAGAATTTTTTTCCTATTGCTGTCAGAAGTATTTTAATACTACAGTTACTTACAGTAACATTTATACGGATATTTTTGAAGTTGGCAAGTGAACTATTTAGTAAACACAGGAAAAAGTAACTCTAAAATATTTTTTTACACAAATCATGACGCCACTCAACGAGCAAGAAAGCTAAAACCTGATTATTATAGACTCTACTATTTTTTTCATTTGGTCGTTCAGCGACACATTCAACATTATAGAGATGACCTAGATCTACATTTATTGAGACCAGCACACAATTTTTCAAGTGAGATTCACGTGATCCAAGAGTGACATTATTATTATCTTCAGCTAGTCTAACACTACTAACAGAAAACAGAGCTGAAATTGAAAGTTAACTGTGCCTACTATTTTAACTTGTACTTCAAGATTGAACTCTACATGAATTGCAACTAATCCAGAATTTATTAAATTTTTTTTGACTACACACTTGGTATCTAGATCTACTACTACATGTCATGTTGACCTGCCATGACACAGTTACCATTAGCAAGCTATTTTTTTTTTTCATCTGTGATGAACTGAACAATTTGAACTGTTCCTGTGTGAGCTGTATTTTCAACTTTTCCAGTTGACTACTGTCCTAAGTGTCATTTATCTGGAAGCCTGATTTATGTGGTTGTATTTTTTTTGTACACCAGTTGAGATAGCTTTAGGAGCACAGCATTGTTCAAAGTTACTTTTTAACATCCTAAGCGAAAGAGATCAAACATGATATGCTGAGACAACCTGGATACTACAGCCTGTGTGGGTGAAACTAGACAACCGTGATACTACAACCGGTGTGGGTGAAAATCTAGTACTACAAGTCATTCAAGTCATCGTTTGAAGACAGCTGATATATGGTCAGTCGAAGTAGCTGACATATTCAAGAATCATCTACATCGAGTGTTCGTCATAATTCTAATGACACACTCCTATTGTCGCTGTCTAACAGCACAGTTAATAAGAGAGCGCCCTCACTCTTAGACCTCTCTTGTCGTCACTACCTAAGGTCATTTTTAGTTATTTATATTTGTTTCAGCAACTGTACGAAACAGTGGATTACCTATCAAGCACATGAATTATTTATTGGATTACTTGTCAACTATATGAATTGTTTAATGGATTATCTGTCAAACATATGAAGTATTTATTGGATTACTATTGTTCAAGAACTTGAGTACCGTATCATTTAACATTGTACTGTGGATTTAACAAGTGGATTACTTATGAACTGTACCATTGTGCTGTGGATTTAGCAAGTGAATTACTTATGAACTGTACCGTTGTGCTGCGGATTTAGCAAGTGGATTACTTATGAACTGTACTGTGGACATATTTTATGTGGAGCATCACCGGAACTTTATGTACAAGTCAAGCATCAAGTGAATATTTAAGGGAAGTAACTTTAATTACCCTTTAGTATTAATGAATATTGGTTAGTTCTCTTGAACTACACCACAATTTTTTTCATTGTTTACATTTGTATTTATATATACATTTGACTTTAGGGACTAAATTTAATTATCTATTGAGTCTGAGCATTTATATTTTTTTTCAAGTAAGCATCCAGGTATTGGTAGGGACTCTTTAGATAAAGTAAATACTTGATCGTATAGCTGTATTAGTCAAGTTTGTATTTCGTTAAGTATCTATCATATTGTTAAACTCTTGTATTGTCTTGTTTACATTTGTTGAATTTCTTTTGCGTCATAGTTATTACTCATTGTAATTCTTTTGTCTACTATTTCTACTATCTTGTAATGTCTCTTTAAAGCAGACTGTTTAGTATCTATAGTGTATTTATGTTTGTCTAATTACTTATTAATATATATATTTATTTTACTTCTTATTTCAACCTATTTTTATTATTATCAACACTACACTACACACTTGATACACTATGGGATATATTTTGATTTGAGATTGTGACAAGATTGATTGTATATAATATATACTTTGAGCACATTGAACTATTTTGATACTATTGATACATTGATCACTATTTACCAGACTAATAAGGTTCACATAATTGTGAATTATTTGTTGCAATTAACTTTTACATTGCAAGGGGAGATACTAGAAATACATAATCATATAAATGATCAGTAAAGTATTACATTACGAACTAGACAAAGTACCAAGAATAACTTCCTCATAACCTCAATAGTTTCGCACAAAATATATATCTACTATTACCTGTAATTACTATTTGAGCAATAATAAGTATTTATTGTACAATATTTCATTTACAAATATCTAGTACACATATCTATTACTAAACTATATTACTAATTTGAATCTTTGAAAATGGCTGAGTATGAGAAACTAATAGAGATAGTGGATAAACTAAAGTTAAAAGAAGATGATAGAGCTGCATTCATTAAAATTGAAATAGATAGAATAAGAGTAGAAAAAGACAAGCAACGGGAAGAAAGGCTACATGAAAGAAGACTGAGAGAGAAAGAACAAGAAAACTTAGAGAAAGAAAAAGAACGCCAGCATGAAATAAAATTAAAAGAACATGAAGAAAAAATGGCCAAGCTAGCAAAAGAAAATAAAGACAATTCAGCAAGTCAAACTTCATCTCATCATCAGTATCATAGCAAATTTAGGAACTTTGACCCAAAAGAAGACACATTGGAAAATTTCATTATTCAATTTGAATACATCTGTCAAACAGCAAATATGAATAGTGCACAAATGGCTCAACAACTGCTAGCTAACCTAAGAGGTGAACCACTAAACATCATCGACACACTAACTATGGAGCAAAGAAAAGACTACAACACAGTAAAACAAAGACTTATTGAACATTTTGGCAAAACGGAGGAGCACTATCGAAAACTTTTTAGGGAAATAAAACTAGCCAAGAATGCAGATTTAAAAAGAACAATACATGACATGCGCCAGAACATGACAAAGTGGCTACAACTCGCAAACTGTAACTTAGATGACCCCAAACAGATCTTAGATTTCTTTCTCATTGAGAATGTGCTAATTAATGTTACAGATGCAGCATTCTCATTCCTGAAGGAGAGAAAAATAAAAAATGAAGCTGAATTGATATCAAACTTAACAACATACAAAGACTCACACCCAAACATCACCATTGACAAAAGGGAATTGTACAATGTAGCTGCAACAGTGACAGAAAACCATCCAAGAACTACAAATAAATTTAAATATGCCAAGAGCATACAATGTTTTTTCTGTGGCATATTGGGTCACACCAAAGCAGAGTGCAGAAAGAGAATGGCATCAGAAAAACAGCAATATGTAAATAGAAACCATAAATATGGAAGAGATAACAGAACTTTCCAGAGCTTCAGTCCTAACTATAATAGATCCTATCAACAACAATATAACAGAAGAACATGGCAAAGCTACAGTCCAACTAACAGTAGATCACATCAAACAAACAGAAGATGGCAAAACAACAGAATGTCTAGAAGAGACCAATTTCAAGATAGACAACATACTTACCACAATAACAATCATACCAGACAAAACATAGCAGCTGTAGCAACTGAAACACCAATAGAATATGAAACAGTAGCATATATACAGACAAAGGTAGCCAAATTAAAAGTGTATCCTGCCTATGTGGATGGCATTAAGGTATATGCATTACGTGACAGCGGCTGCACCTCAATCATTGTAAAGAAATCACTAGTAAAACCTGAACAGATACTTGAAGACAAGGTCACACTGACTTATGCAAATAAAGACTTATGGGAAGAATGTGAAACAGCATTAGTTTTCATTGAATCACCATGGTTCACTGGTCAATACAAAGCCATAGTAATGAACAACCCAGCTGAAGAACTAATTATAGGGAACATAGAGAATATAGTTGAACTGTCAGAAGAAGCCTTAGTAAAATGGGCTAATAGTGTGAATCAAGAAAATATTGAGTTAGCATCAACTACAAATTCTCAAGAGCACAACAATGTCAGTATACATGAAGCAACTAAACAGTCAATTACAAATGCAAATAAAATAGATGTAGAATGTCAAACTCATTTGCTAACAGAAGCATCTAAACTAAATAAAGATTGCCAAACAATTAACACACAAACAAATGATAGTGAAATACAAACAGATGAAATACAAATAGATGATAAAGATAAAGCTGAAAAACAAGAAATACAAAATGACAGTAACACTAGCTCACCTAAAGTAATAATAACAGAGGAAATATTAGCCTTGACATTTAAAAATAGCAAACAGATAGAAGTATATGATCTAGAAGTCAATTATCAGGATGTTGTATGCATAGTTGATGAAGAATCCACAATCACTTTTGTAGAGCCCAATTTAGTAGAAAAAGATGATTATTTGAATGATATAGCCATTGTAACCTTACCAAACTCTAGAAAGATAGAATGTAAAACTGCCATTGCTGAAATCAAATCACCATTTATAAAAGGGAAAATAAAAGTTGTAATACTTGAAAATACTATCAGTCCAGTAATTATTGGATCTTATCCAAAAGTTAAAGTGCATCAAAAGCCAGTAATACATAAAACAATATGGTTTTATGACCTGTCTGATTGTGATTTCCAGAAAGAAATTTTTCAAATAGTACAAGAAATAACTTGTGATTTTGGATATAAAAAAGTTTGAAAACATCCAGAACTTGGAGAGTCAATGTGGGTACAAATAAAAAACTTTGGCCATTACAAAAAGTTATTACATAAAATATATGGAACACCATATAAGGGACTCACAATTAATATCAGTGTTGTTGACTTAATACATCGCATCTGGTAAATATTGAGCATTATTTTGTAAACATTGAGTACTATTTGTAAACATTGAACTAGAACTAAGACTTCATTTTTTTAAAAAAAAACTCTATTTGTAAACAAACTTTGGAATTAGATTACTACATTGTAACCAACAATTTTTTTTTCACATTCTTTTGTCAACAAGAATAACATTTTTGTACTCAACAATGTAAACAAACATTGAATTTTTTCCCCAACTTATTCAGTACCTAGCTTAATTTTTTCCATGCAATGTAAACATTATTTTTTCTCATTGTATTGAGAACAACTTGGACAAAAATTTTTTTCTACAGCTATTGTAAACAAGATTGCAATTATTTTACTATGTCATTTATCACAATTATATAACTTAGTCACATTTTTCAATACTATTGAAAAAAGGAGATTGATTCATAATGTAACTTATTTATTTAATGTCAATTAGTGTAATCAAATATTGACATACACTTGTATTTTTTGAAAACATTTTTGTCAAACTATTCTTATGGACTATATTTTTTTGTATTGATGTAAATAAGAAGATTGTTGTACACATTTTTTGATATTTCAAGTACTGAAAGAGACACTTGATATTATTTTTTAAATTGGACTTGCATTTTTTCACAACAGATTAAAATGAATACAACTAAACTAGTAGGATGTTATGCTTGTATATATATGCTTGAACAAATTAATGTAAACTCAAAGATTGTATCACAACTGACACATTTTCTCAGTTTAATCTTTTTTTTGACTAAAGAGTTTTTTGAACTTTGTACACAATAATTATTTGATAAACAATGTAACATTAAACTTTTGCCATTACTAGCTACAAAATTATTTGAACTGTCATATGGAAAAATACTTAATTGAAACATAAGGTGCATGCAACAAGCACTATGAAAGATATTTATTTTGATTTGATGTTCATACTTTTGAGCAAATATTTTGATACTTGAATTATACATATTTACTTGTGTAATATTAATGCACAACAATTTTTTATGGAGATGTCAAACCTCATATTGAAGTAAACAGATACATTGAATTTGTAACAATGATCATTAATCAATTTGATGTTGAATTTTGACACATATTTTGAATTTTTCTATACTTATCACTTACATATTGAGACTTACTTGTAACATTTTCTACATGATTTGTACATATTGTACTATTGGTGTTAAAAAAAAAAAAAAAAAAAAACCAGACTTCTAACATTTCTATAGTGTCAAAGATTTTTTTATAAATAGATATTGTGAATAAAAACTTGTATTAATTTTTCACATTGTGACATAGGAGATTGTCATTGAAATTTTTGTCACACTTTGCACATATTATTATGAAGAAGACGTGTAAATATTGAACACATTTGAATATTGATGTATTTATTAGAACTACATGTAAAGAATTATTTGGGATGTTAAGTATTTGACTCAGAGAATTATTTGAATTGCCTTACAAGAATATGATGAATTAGAGAATTTTGCCCTTGTATGAATTTTTTTGATTCAGCAAATATTTTGTGTAACACTGTCATATTATATATGTTATTTCAAGTTTGTAGTTCTATTTGAACTCAGCAATTGAACATTTCATAGACCCCAAGAATTCCAATTGATCCTACTTATGATAATTATGTCGTCAAGCTGAAAAAAATTTCTTCAAAATTTTTTTCAAAAGGGGGGTGATAGGTAATGTCACCACCTCAAAGTTGGTGCCATAGAGTAGAAACCCTAATTCTGTATTGTGTATGTTAATTCCATATTGTGAATCTTATTCACAACCCATGTTGCACTAAGGTGAACACTTTTGACCTTAGGTGAACCAGAGAGTTAAAGGCAGTCAGTCCACATAGAGATCTTGTAGCAAGCACTTGTATTGAGTCACTTAAGATATAAGCAGTAGAGTTAGATGTTTAAAGTAGTTGGTTATAGAATAAGTACTAAGTGGTGATATTCGTATATTACTGTTGGATTAATACTGACCATTCCTGGGTCGAATTGTATGGTGTATTCACTATGTGGTGTTATATTAAACTTAATGTGTCTGCTACACCCAGCGTCATTTCATTATTCTGTGATTTGTAACAAGAACCCAATGTCACCACCACGCCTACATTGATAACCACAGCCACATTCATACTATATAAAATAACACGGTGACAAATCATATCTTATCACATATTATTTTATTTATTACAGACGTTACTTTAACAAAAAAATAACAATAATTACGTCCTACGCATTTCATGTGAAGGAGGCGCAGTGGCTGAGCGGTAAAGCGCTTGGCTTCCGAACCGGAGACCGGGGTTCGAATCCTGGTCAAGAGTGGGATTTTTAATTTCGGATCTTCGGGCGCCTCTGAGTTAACCTAGCTCTAATGGGTATCTGACATTAGTTGGGGAAAAGTAAAGGCGGTTGGTCGTTGTGCTGGCTACATGACACCCTCGTTAATCATAGGCCACAGAAACATCATCTGCCCTATAGACCATAAGGTCTGAAAGGGGAAATTTACTATTTTTCTACATTTCATGTGCCAGTCTATTCACGCATGTTAAATAAGACTTAAACACCGTCAAGTCTTTTGTTTTCCTGGCTGATTCAGGCATTTAAAAAAATGATCATGTAAACATTCACCAAGATACTCCCTTCTTTCATTCCCCTATCCCAACTGGTCCAGACAAGTGATAGGATCATAGCGCATTCAGAAAGCTAAAAGCTAAACAAAAACAATTGGTAAAAATATTTATTTCGCACAGATTTATATGTCTAGGTCATACCTGGACATACATATCACACGACTGATCCAAACTTATTAATACAATTACACTTAACTAAACTGTTTCCACTTGCGCTGCCTCCGAAAGATCTTGAAAATAACATGGAAAGAAAAAGTGTGCAATACTGCGCAAACAGGTATCCCCAGCATCCTTACAGTCCTCAGACAACGCCACCTGCGCTGGCTCGGACATGTTCGCTGACGGAGGACACACGCATTCCGAAATTCATTTTCTACGGGCAACTCTGGTCTGGCTCAAGAAAAAATTGGTCACCCCAACATCCGTTACGTGTATGCTATAAAAACGGGATCTCAAAACAATGAACATTGATACTGACCATTTGAAAGACATAGCCCTAGACCTCACTAGTTGGAGAGAGACGGTGACCAACAAAGCTATGGACAGCGAAAAAACATGGGCCTCAGTTCTGGAAGAAATGCATGCCATACATAATCGTCAGCTCCTCTACCACCAAAGCGAAAGCCTGCGATATTTGTTTACGGGAGTATCTCTCCGAAATTGAGATCCACAGTCAATAAAAAAAAAAGTGTTCGAGATGAACCATAGTCGTTCTACGACTGAAGGAGGCCAACACTTAATATAAACTTTGTTGTTGTTTTTTTTTTAAGAATTCTCTATGATTTCCTTGTTGATGCTATATACAATTATATTTTCTGTTTGTTTCTGTGAGGGCCGATGCTATATACAATTATATTTTCTGTTTGTTTCTGTCAGGGCCGATGCCTACCTATGCAATGCTCACCTGGAAAACTGCTCATTAATTCAAGCTGTACTTCAGCATTAGAGATCAGTGAACTGGAGTACAGGCTACGCCTATGGCTTACTTTCGTAAAGACTCCATCGACACCGGTGATAGCACAGTATTATCCGTGTCATTACTTGGTCCAATCAGCCAATCAAAAGGTTGAATATTTCTTTTTATAATATAATATTACCGGCATGTTTTCTTAGATTGTATGCACAAGACAATGGACCTCATTCACCAATCGTAAACAAACAACATTTAGTCACGTGTTTGTACTCCCTACTCTTCATATCCCTCTCTACTCTTTCACCCACTCTGCTTGACAGGCAGTTCATGTTGTCATAACTGCGTGCCTTATTGATTCGCTCTAATTTATTTTTTTTTTGGTGGTCATTGGTGTTTATAATATTGATTTATCTATCAAAAATGCTTAAGCGCAGAGGTGCGGCTAGGTTGGAGGAGAAAGGGGAAGAATTTGAAAATCCCCCTGGCCACCACTTGAGGGGGGGGGGGGCCCAAATGAGTGTTTATTACATTAAATATAAAATATCGCGCAAAACGCTGGGGCCCCCAAAGTTGTCAAGGCCCCCGGGCACCCAAATGAATGCAAATAACCCCTAACTACCCACTGCTTAAGTGACCTGTTTCCTTAAGCTCAGTCATGAATTCATATCATATTCCTTTACTCAGTTTCGGCTATGGTTTGACAAGTTCCTGGCTACCTACACAATCACCACCGAAGTCTTTGATGTTGCTTACGGTTACCAAGATACTCGGAAGACCGATTCCTTCCCTTGCTTAATTCGGGTGGATGCTAGACTAAAAGGAACAGCTAATGTCTCCAGAGATGAATTTGAATCTCTAGTTTTAGACAGTTGGATGAATGGGCAGGTAACATTAGAGGAAGGGAGACAATTAAATCTGACTTTTCAGCCATCAGATGCGACGTCGAGAAAAGATGCGTTTGTGTCTTGTTACGAGATGAGAAAAACTCGTTCTGACGTCAATTGTGAAGGTTACACTGAATGTACTGATGGCTACTTCAGCGTGATCAACGAGGGACAGCTTATTAACATAAACAATATGCTTACATGTGGTCACGTGACATTCAACACGTCTGAATACGAACTAAATGTATTGGACGACGCTTCGCCTCCTGACTTCACAGTGACACTAGATCTTAACGTCACAAAAGTGACACTTTCAGAGGCTCAAGATCTAAACTACCTTCTCATTGAGGAGAGCGGAGAACTGAAAGTGTGCTGGGAGATTTTGGAGAAAAAATTAAAGGAAATTCAAGACGCTGACAAATCTGTAAAGGAGAAATCTGATGTCGCAATCTACGCAGTGAGCCTAGCTTGTTCTGTGGTGTCCCTTGTCTGTCTTGTATTTACCATTATGACATACCTCATACACCCCATTTTGAGAACCTTTGCAGGCAAGAACAACATGATGCTGTCACTGAGTCTTCTGTTGGCGCAGACATCACTTCTAGCAGCTGTCCACATGTGAGTTCCTCAAATGTGATTGTTTTTTTTTTTTAATAAATTACTTAAATTTTGTACAGAAATGAAGAAAATTACATTATATGCCTAAATGTGTAGCAGGATGGTACAGAGTAGCAATGAGAAGGGTTTGAACTCCGTACCATCGTGACGACATTCCGAAGCGCATGCTTCACGGCCAGGCAACCTAACACTAAAGTTAACACTTGCTACTCTCGATTGATACTTACCTAAAAATGTCTCCGAGCATCATAAAATATCCATAAAATAAGAAAGAACTTACGGCGTATCCAGAGGCGTAGTGAGGGGGAGGGGGGCAAGGGAGCACGATACCCCGTGTTCTACCTTCATGGGGTCGCCCGTGACCTCCGGGTCGCCACACGCAGCCTATATGATGTTCATGGAAAATAAGGGAAGGGGGCAAATAAGTACCTTGCCCCGGGCGCACGCTTTGCTCACTACGCCTTTGGTCGTATCATTTAGTTATTGATAGAATGTTCGTTGATTGATGATAATTAACAAGAAAAAAAAACAAGAAAAACAAACTTCTCATGCATGAATGTAAATATTACATATATTTTGTTAATTCTCTTTTTGTTTTCACCTTTTTGTTGAAATGGCCCACGACACGAGTGTCAAAGGTTACAAATGGCCCGCAAGTCGAATAAGGCTGGGCATCACTGCCATAAATAACTTAGAAAGAGAAAAATGCGTAAAGAATAAAATGACATTGGCGAGCCTTATAATTATAGGGATGGTATTTTGATCTTCTTAATGACACTGTTTCTTCTACCATTCCTCTATTCAGCTTGCGGTCACTGTTCTCGAAAATGGCTACTACGATATTCCTTGACATTTGACCTAATTGGAACAACTCTAGTTCTAGTTGTTGTTGTTGTTTTTTTATTATTACGAAAAAATTAATTTAAATTGGGCTAGAAGTATAGAGACATAGGTCAGTGGGTTTTCCTGCTTGTACTCCTTATTCATTAAATAATTTAATAAATAAATTAAACGTCTCAGGTACAGTTTGCGCACCATCATCTAAGTCTGGATCTATAACGCCTATCAATTTAAATTCTTTAAACTCTTGAGTTCACGTATTCATCTCTTAAACAGATTTTTTTTCAGAGGGGGTGGGGGGGGGAGAAAGGGGCAGGGTAAATAATGGTGCTTTTATTTTTAATCCATTATTCAGTAGTTACTAAGAGAAGAAGAATCGCTTTAATGAAATTTGGTCAGCTGTCTAAAAGTGGAATATACTTTTTAAACTATGTTATTATATTTTACTTGCTTAGAGCTCAATAGCACGAAATGTGATAGTGGTCTTTGATATAAAAAGAAATTGTTGTACTGTATTTGGGTAAAAACACATGATGTAGAGTTGTAGACGATAGCTAGGTGCAGAAACTTAAAAAAATATGGTCGCAATCGTTTTTTGTTTTTTTTTAATACTTCATGTTTACCGCACCAAAAACTCGCCTTTATCTGAAATACATGCCGTTGAACTATGCAATTTTAAAACAAAGTCATACATGTAGAGTTTTTTTTTTTTATGGAGTGTGTGTGTATTTGTGTTTATATGGTGACCGTGGGAAGAGGTTAGTGGTTGGTTGGTTGTGAATGATGCAAGATATGTGGCGTTGTGGTGATTCGGTTTTACTTAGAAGAGACTACTCCAGAACGTGAGACTGAAAGGTGGTGTTATTGTAGTGAGCTAGATTTTGTTAAAGAATATTATTACGATTACTAAAGTCTAGTACAGTTATTTTATTTCTTATCAAGTTGATTTTCTCAATATTAAAAAATGAAATTATATTTAGTATTGTTCAAGTTATTTAAAGTTTTATTAGAGAAGAGATATTACGCCCTACGCTTACAACGGTTTAATTGTCTATCAGGAGTTTAGTACTAAAAGTCATCGATCCGTAAAAACAAAAACTTGCGAAATTATCTTTAAAAAATTAAATTGTTTTTATTCTATTAAAATGAAAATTTTTTGATATGTTAGTGAATACACGGGCAACGTTTGCACTTTTCTGGGCATGTCAACTCACTTCCTGTGGCTGTGGATGTTCTCGTGGACTTTCATCTGTAGCCTCGACATGTTTCTGGTGTTTACTGCCAAGACTCGAAGTTCTTGCTGTCAAGATGATTACAAGTCCTTCATCAAGCGATGCCTCTTCTCTGTGTCTTTTCCAGCAAGTGTGGTTTCTGTCGTAGTAGCGGTCACTTACAACCAGACCAGTGGTCAAGATATTGGATACGGATCAATGAGATGCTTTTTAGATTCCCTTTTGTTAACTGGTGAGCTCTTGTATTATTATTAAATCGTAAAGGTTCATGGATTCGAATGCTAGCAAAAGAATGTTTCTTTGAAATAGCATTAAAAAATTAAGAATAACAAATATAATTTTATATTAAAATAATTAAATTAATTATATGCAAAGTAGTATCATCAAATTCCTTTCATTGTTCTCTGAAATATAATGAGTATAAATATGAAACTCACTTCGGTATAAGCTAAACTCCAATTTACTCAATAATATAATAAAATCTAAAGTAATCTAAATAATAATGAATAACTGAGAGAATTAGATCACGTCTAAAAATAATAAGGAGGCGCGGTGGCCGAGTGATAACCGCTTGGCTTCTGAACAGGAAATACTGGTAATGTCAAGAAACGCTCATCAACCCATTTCTGCCCTGCAGAAAACTATTTCACCAAACTGTGGTAGTGACAGCTGAGGCAGGTTCTCCCTTACCCTCAATGATGACACAAGTATAGTCTATGCACACTGCCGCTTAGAAGCAGTAACTAAGGTTCCCAACGGCCTTAACCATGCATCTGTGTTCAGGCGCGAAAAACAAACGGTCCCGAGCAGACCCGAGTAGGCTCCGCGTCCCGGGTAAAAGTCCTTTACATACCCCTCGGACTTGATGAGGGGAAATATTTCATGTCGCGAAAAATGAACTAATATTCCTTCACTAAAGTCCTCTTCTCAACGTACATTGCATTCGTAGCTCCTTCGGAGGTCCGATACGAACCAGGTTGTTGGACGTCAGCCACAACCTCCTTTCTATCCTGTACACGCCAGGCCGAACTGACTGGAAGCGAATATGTGACGGTGGGCTTCCGGCTCCCCAAATAACCAAGATGACATTAGTGGGATCCCACCCACCCCAGGGCCTGAGCCCATTAACACCAGTACCCTCAATATTTTACAACTAAATATCTGCGGGGTAATCCCAAATATACTAGAGCTCACTAAACTCCTCCTGGAGAGATTAATCGATGTAGCAATACAACAGGAGACCCTTACTGGAAAACGCAACGCCGGTATAACCGGTTACACAGCATTTCAATGTAAGTGCACAAACTGCTGACGTTTATAATATATGTTAGAAATAACTTGGTTACTAAGCAGGTCCAAGGTCCACGAGTGCACGGGCGTACTGACGCCATCACCCTCGATATCTATAAAAAAAAATGGCGTAAAATCACGATCACAAACTTGTATAACTCACCTCCTAGGCACGAAATCAGCCTAGAAATTTGCAATTTTAATATCAATTCTGAAATATCAGCGATAAATAACACAGTTTTTACGTCTCTGAACACGGCAAGAAATACAAGGAATATTTCGTTTATTATTTAGACGATTTTTGTTCTCACTCGACGAGTCGTCACAATGACTCAAAGCTACCAACCAGCTTCCCCCAGGCGTCTCGCTTCTGGGTTAGTCTCTCCATTCCCAGGTGTTGCCCATCTGATTGGCATCTGCATCCGAATCTCATGGGCCTTTTCAGTGGTTCTCTAGGTCTCTGCTCCTTAAAGTAGCATTGATTTCACAGTGGTGTCAAATAACCAGATCTTGGGGAGTGATGCTTATTTTCATGAATTGTCAGGTGTCCTCCATTTTCTATTTCTCAGAGAATTAGGAAGCTTAGAACTACGATTAATCAGAGCTAACCACATTCCACACTTTTTAACTTAAGACCAAAAAAAATATTATAAACCCAAATGGTTCTACATTTGGTCAATTAAGTGCTGCTGTAGAGTTAGCTGATACATACATTTCAAACCGCCATTGTTTGTTTTTCTCTTAACCCAGGTGTCGCATTAGGCGGTCCTCTCTTCACCATTGTCCTATGTAATACTGCATTCTTCGTCACTTCCGTTGTCAAGATACACAAAGTTCGACAACTCAAGACATCTGACTTGAAGAAGGAGGAACAGAGTAATCTCATTGTCTACGTCAAGTTGTCGGCCATGACAGGCATCTTTTGGCTTCTGACTACAGTCGCACACGTTTCACAAAACAGCTACTTTCAGTAAGAGCAAACTCGTTCATTTTTTTATGGCACTAGTTGTTTTTGTTTTTATTTTAAGTCTATTAATAATGAAGTATTTTGATTAAGTGGGTGGTCTTGCTTAAATATACTGAGCCAGACTCTTTATTACTCTTTGATATATATATACATAGGCTATGACGTTGGTTTTCAAAATCTATGTCTGTAATACAAAGTCTCAACAAGAGATATGAAATATTGAGAACAATTTTCTTTTTTAAGTCAGCTTAAGCAAGCCAGTCAGTTTTATTTCTATTGGTGATGTTGTTAAGCCCCAATTTAAAATTGTAGCCAGCAGAGATTTGAATGGCAGTAACAAAATAGAATTCAAAGAGTATCTCTTCTCTACGGCGCCTCGAAAGGAAGATCTCGTTAACTTTGAGTGGCTACCGACGTAGAAAGGAAACGCCGAATTCTCATCATTGCTACATTGTAGCTAGATTATAACAAGACCTTGGAAAACCTTGGGAAGTCAAAACCAAGAGCTAGTGATCTTTAGGCAGTTTGCATTACACAGTATTACTCACTGGCAGTACCTGCGTAACCCGTGATCGCAAACTGTATCGGGTACCTGACGTTCCGTTTGGATTAATCAGCTTTATGGAGAAAAGTGGGGGGGGGGGGGGGGGGGGCTGCTGTGTTGGCGACATCGTTACTGACCAGGCTTTCAGTACATTTCTTTGCAATGGACCATACTTAAACCACAATGAAGGACGTCGATACAGTAAATTGTTAGAAAAAAAAAAGAAAGTAAAATACCAGCAACCAATAATTTCTTCCAAGTGATATCAATTTATCAACACTGGTTGCACCTTCTATCTTTTAATAATAAATCCATTTAACAATATGTTGGGTTTTTTATATGCCAAAGGTTATAATAAGTCCTTTGTTTTGTGTCTCGCCGATATAAGAATTAGTTTTACAGTGCTCCTTGCTTCTTCAATTCATTTTTCTCCTTAATGGACATCATTCATTAATAGTAAACAAACAATATTTTGCCACGTGGCTCTCTATCTCTTCTATACAAATTACGATCTAATTTTAATACACAGTGGCTGTCACGTGACAGTTTTTTTTCCGTTGTTTAATCAATATGATCACGTGACTAAAAGTTGTTTGTTTACGATTGGTGAATGATGTCCATTGCAATTTGTTAAAAAGATAAAAACTAACGATACACTTATATAAAAAAAGCGCCTTTTTATCAGAGCTGGATTTACTTATTTACTTTAGAGGTCCTGCCAAACAATTCCAGGGATACATTCAACTATTTGAAGTAAAAACAAAAAGAACTATTTCCTAGTATTTTTTAACACCGTGTGCGTTGTCACTAAGGATTAGATTTATAAAGTTCCCCATATTGTTAAAGTCTATATTCAGTCCCTCTTTCGGGGCATTTTCTTTAAAAAATATTTCATTATTCCAGGGGAGATTATCCTTTTACTTTACAATGTTGATCGATACCCAGTTACCGTTCGTATGTACTCAAAAAGAAATACAAAGGTCAAAGTTGACGTTGTGCCTATTCCCAGGTTCATCGTGGAGCCCATCAACGGACTTCAAGGAGTTTATATCTTCATGTCTTACATCTGCAACAGACGTGTGCTCAGCTTGTACTTTCGTAAGGAAGAGGTCAAGGCCACCAAGACCAATTCGATGTCTCTTACGTCAAGGGACATTGAGAAACAGAAATAATTTGTGTGTGTGTGTTTCTAATAGACGTCATTACAAAACAAAATCTGATTGGTTGGTCAACAAATAGAGATTATAGAAAATAGTGCTGGCAATGATTTTAATTTATATAATTTAGTAAAAACAGATCTATACTTTATTAAATTTATTTATATTTTGATATAGTATTAAAAATTAAAATAAGCAAAAATGTTTAGTTTCGAATCGTTTTTTTTTTTTTTTTGTTGTTTTGGAATTTCTTTTGTTTGTACCAAATTACTTAACATAATTTATAAAGTTGAAAAGTACATTAAGGCTTGCTTATCGAGCCGGAAGCTTATTATTTGAAGTGACTATGCAGACCCTGCTGCAATCTGCACATTTCGCTACATCTAAGGCAGTAAAATCAATTGTCCGTGGTGGTCGAATTAAGTTCTCTTTGGTCGTATTCCCTCTTCTTGGGTAGATTTCCTTTGGGCGTTAGACCTGTTTTCTCGGCTGTGTAAGAGCTCTCCAGTCGTCTCTTTCTGAAGTTGATTACTGCCGGACGTTCTCTCTAAGTAAGCGTTTTGCGGGCAAGTTGACGTCTTTACTGGTCATTAAAGATTGGCTTACGAACCTGGGTTCCCGGGTTCGAATCCTGGTGTAGACTCAAACCCCGCCCGCTACTAACCCCCTGCGGTCATTCAGAAGGTTCGGACGTAATAATCATTTCTGAGGTCACGTCCGAAACGTATAAATAAAAATTTCGTATCTCTTTTGTCTTCTTACGATGCACTGAACCAGCAGCGACCTCTGATCTGTCCCAAATATGCTATTTATTTTGATCACATAAGGTGGTCATTTGTCTTAGAACAGGTTTCGGTATATAAAAATATAGATTACAAAGACTTGTTAAACCAAAAATGTAAAATTCGACGTAATAATCTTTTTCTTTGAAAAAAAAAAATAAAAGATAAGATACGATAAAATAATGAACCCGAACAAAGAAAGCTTTACGGGGTCCATCAGGAGTTCTTTTTTTTTTCTTTGTTTTCTTGTTGTTAGCGGCCCCCGAAAGGGGAAAAGATGCTATTAGTTTTGTGTGGCCTGTCTGTCCGTCCGTCCGTCCCGATTAGATTTCAGAAACTAGAAGAGAAAATGAAAATCGGACATCATGATATTTTAAATTATTCAAAGTTCTGATGCAACGGCTACTTTTTTCTTTTCTGAAAGCGAAACATCTAATTTTTTACATCAATTATGCAAGCAGTTCTTTCACAAAAATTCACTATTTTTACACCTATTCACTATTAATAGAAACAAACACAGGAGGCTACTTACCCTGACTACATACTATTCTTTGAATACATTTCTGCACATGGTTTTACGCACATGTACGACAGTGCTGAACAACTGAAGAAAACTGCACACTATTTTTTCCTCGGCACAGTCTGCAAAAGAGCTCACAGCTCAGCAGCAATAAAGCTGGCTAGAAGAAGAAGAATGCACACGGTTTTAGATTTTTGATGAAAATTTTATTTTTTACAATTGTATTGCTAATTTATGTAAGTTCTGTCATACTAAATACTACATTTAGAAAAAAATGTTTTTAAAAAAATCTATTTAGAATGCAAATAAGTTGGACATAATTTTAAAAAACAATTAATAAGTAGTTTTTCATATTATCGCGTGAACTGCAGAATCTGTCAATCTCCATTCTCCATTCTTCTTTGTCATTAGCATTTAATAGAATTTCATTATGATATTCTTTCTGAAAATATTGAAACCTGCCTTTTTTCCTGCCTGGGTGGACCACTTCGAGGGCCGATTTTGAGTTTATGTTTCCACACAAACTGTCTTTGTAACCTTGTTTTTTTTTGTTTGTTTGTTTGTTTGTTTTTTAACATGTTTCGGATGTTGCTATAAATGTGAAGACTATTACACCCTAGCCCAAAGCTTCTACAGGACGGCTGGGGATGGCAGCGAGAAGAGTTGGAACCCGAGATCATTGAGACAACAGCCTAAGGCGTGTACCAGACAACCAGCTGCTCTTCCCAAGCCAATTCAAAATAAAAATAAAAGTGTATGTGAAAAACCAGCCCAATTAATAAAGAACAGTCTCAGTAGTGGTGTTCAGTGTCCAGTAGTTCTGCATCATTTATCGGCTGCCAGTCATTTGATCCGCGCCTCTGATGTTCAAGTTTAAAACATTTAAGAACTGAGACTCAGAGGTTTCAAAACTAAAGGTACACTTAAACTACAGATAAAGTTTCCACTGGAGAGAAATCAATAACTGAGCTCACAAAAACACTCTTTGCTTTTAAAGCAGTAACCATGGATACAAGAGGCGACAACATTTTTTTCTGATCTAGTCTTCGTCGTTTAGTTGGTCTTTGTTGTCGACTCGTCAAAAGTAAACACTTTTAAAAACTGATTGTAATTTATTATGTATGCGAGTGTGTGTATTTGAAATTCTCTTTTGATGGTAATTGTCGAAGTGTTTTATGAAAGTATTTTCAGCATTCCTTGCAAGGCGCTAATAGATATTGCACTGATTATTTTATAAGAGTTGAATTTCTGAGTATATGAACTTTAGCTAGTGACATTTATGAACAATTATTTATATAACTGTTTATTATAATGGTGCTATTATATCTATCTAATAAGTTTAGATCTATAAACTAAAAAAACAAATTGCACGAAACAATAAATAACCAGCTAGAGTGCGAGTCAGTGGCGTAGCTAGCCATGAGCGAGTGGTGCGGGCCGCACGGGGCATCAAGTGGTGAGGGGTATAAAACTAAGGATACATTTTCTCAATAAAATCAACGTTTTGTGTATATATATATAATATATATATATATATATATATATATATATATATATATATATATATATATATATATATATATATATATATATATATATATATATATATATATATATATATATATATATATATATAGTTCGTCCATCGTGGTTCGATGATGACCACTTTGTCATACAGGGGGGCTGAGGGCTTTGCACTGGGGTTTTATGCCTCCTCATGTGGCTGGTGAGACCTATGTAGCCCGGAATGTTCGGCCGCACACTGGGCACACTAGCTGGAGCTAGTGTCATTGGCCTTGCATTTCTTCTAATGCGTTTTTCTTCTGCCAGCGTTGTTCTCTTTTTCCTCAGCAACCTGTGCGCCAGTTTTCACAGCGCGACGCCATGATGCTCTGTCATGTGCTTCTGTCTCCCAGGTGGCTGGGTCTATACTGAACGCTTTCAGAGAAGCTTTGAGGGTGTCCCTGAAGCGTTTTCTTTGACCGCGTTTTGAGCGCTTTTGGCCGTACAAGGCGGTCTTCCGTTCTGCAGACGTGTCCTGCCCATCGCAGCTGGGGCTGCATCAGGATTATATGGATGCTTTGCAGGCCCGCAACGTTTTGTACATACATGAACAACGACAAACTACCGAATTTGAAAAGTTGACTAGAAATAAATTTACTTTGGTACTTTTGTTAATCTTCCATGTTCTTTCTTAAATGAAACGTACTCTGTTAACCAGGTTGAAACAAGTTGACTAGATTTGTTTAAATCTCTGAAGGCAACGCACTTGTTGCTCCATTGTTCAGTACGCTGGTTTTATCTAGATCTAGAGCTTATAAATAAATGCCTTAGACTCTAAAATGGCAGAATCTGGCACTTAATGGGCATCGCGAACAAGTGGAAGAAGAATGACAAAGACAAAATCTAAGTCATTTCTAGGGGTTTGTGACATTACCATCCAAGTACGATCTACTCCTGATAGAACATTTGCTTCGAACTAAGCTTAGTTCCAGACAAAACACGTACATGTCTCCACAAATACAAAACAAACCTATTGTAATATTGAGCGAAAATGAAACAAATATTTATCAATTTTTTTTGACAATTCACCTAACTTCACAAAACTGGTACTTTTTATTTATTCATTTTTTTTTTCAACTGTTGAGCTTACGTTGTAATGGATAAAGATCGAGTACTAATTCTGGAGTTTTTCATTGACAATATCGTGCTCGAACCATTATCTGAAATTTTGCTGGAATTTGGACTGAAGCTGAAATCTATTCAGTAACATCTTTCTGTAAGCGCTTGGTTAAAACGCGCTTGAGCGCCAGAGGAGAAGTCGTTAAGATAGTTATGAATTCAATTTCAAAAATTATAGAAACTCTAGAGACATTGACTAGAACAGATAAAAACTCTTCTACTAGGTGTGAAGCAGGCGGATTGTTAGTTGCTATACAGTTTTCACTTTTTCACCTACCTTGGGTTTTGGCCCCTGTATTAACTGAATAAAGGACGCGTAAGTCTACCTTCAAAAACAAGAAATTCGAAAATTGAAACAAAACAGATTAAAAACATTCTTAGCTACTGGTCGAGAAAACATCGCTGAGGCCAGTGTTACCTTTACAGAATGCATGTGCTCAGAACCTCAAAGACTTGTTAGCCACAAGATGCATGTGCTCAGAACCTCAAAGACTTGTTAGCCACAAGATGCATGTGCTCAGAACCTCAAAGACTTGTTAGCCACAAGATGCATGTGCTCAGAACCTCAAAGACTTGTTAGCCACAAGATGCATGTACTCAGAACCTCAAAGACTTGTTAGCCACAAGATGCATGTACTCAGAACCTCAAAGACTTGTTAGCCACAAGATGCATGTGCTCAGAACCTCAAAGACTTGTTAGCCACAAGATGCATGTGCTCAGAACCTCAAAGACTTGTTAGCCACAAGATGCATGTGCTCAGAACCTCAAAGACTTGTTAGCCACAAGATGCATGTACTCAGAACCTCAAAGACTTGTTAGCCACAAGATGCATGTGTTCAGAACCTCAAAGACTTGTTAGCCACAAGATGCATGTGCTCAGAACCTCAAAGACTTGTTAGCCACAAGATGCATGTGCTCAGAACCTCAAAGACTTGTTAGCCACAAGATGCATGTGCTCAGAACCTCAAAGACTTGTTAGCCACAAGATGCATGTGCTCAGAACCTCAAAGACTTGTTAGCCACAAGATCCAAGACGAAAAAGGTGAAGATTCGGTGTTTAACGCACAAGAAAGAGCTAAGGAGGGAAATTTATTCTTCCTTGTACGGGAAAGTTCAAGAAATAAGAACTTGATATGAGTTATATCATGATGTGGTAGGTAAATATGAATTTTCGTCGCTATCCCAACTAGTGAATCCTGAGATTAAAATCAATCTCGTTAGTGCCCATAGCGGCATTGACGAAAACGAATTTCATCTGGAGTGCATGAGACTTAAACGATTTATCGCAGTTTCTTTAGAAGTCTCTGAACTTCTGCAACTAGGACAAGCTTTGAGATATTGAGTTTTAATTTAAAAAGTGTTGGCTAGATGATTCAGTTCTAAATGCTGTCTTTATTTTCATATTTCTCACAATTGTGGCACATTTCTGTGCGAGCAAAGTTTTTTCAACCTGATCATTACTTAATGGCAATCAACGCTAAAAAAAAATGAGCGACTCACTAATTTGTCAATTGTTTGGATTTCATAAATGGATTTCATTTTTTCCAACAAGAAAACAGCTAATTTTGTAGTATCATGTTGTTAAATTAATTTTTGTGTGCAAATTAGCAATACTTTGACAGTTTCAGACGAAAAAAAAGTCATTTCGCAGTTCTATTTCGTTTTTGTTTTTCTAAAAAGGTGGGGGGCATCACGAATAGCTGCTGCACTAGGCATCAAATACCCTAGCCTTGCCCTGGTGCGAGTTGTTACAGTTTATGTGATTAAAGAACGTGATCGACTTAGAAAAAAATGTTTTCCTGGGATGTGTGAGGAAAACCAGTCGGCTAACTATCAAGGGGCCTCGAGTTTGAATCCTAACTTGAGCTAAGTTGATCTAGCTGAGCACCTAAAGGCAGCACAAAAACCTTCTCCCAGATACCCCTTTACCCCGCCCCCACTGGTGCAAAGAAAAGATTGGACTATAAAACACTGTGCATGCTTTAGGGGTCGGCAACCTGCGGCTCGCGAGCCACATGCGGCTCTATGGATGTGAATCTGCGGCTCTTTAGTTCCCTACGCAAATATTATTTATTTTATCGAAACACTTTTAAAATAGTTCTGAATCGTTTAACGAAACTTAGGCGCCGATTCTATCTCTCAGCCACTTGTACTCGCTTTTCACCACACCCCTTCCCCATTACACGCGTCGTCACTGTTGTCAGTCTGTCGGTTTCTCGGAAAGTCTCGAATGACGCCGTGGTCGGATGTTTCTATGTAGGTTTTAATTCGATTTGACGCAAGAAGAATTGGCATCTCAACCACGTGCTTTGACTGTGACGTATAGGTTGTTGTTTCAAGTAAACGAGTTGTAAGCAAATTTATCTTCTCAAAGTTAGAAGCGATCTACTAGTAATGCTAATCTTGCAAGATTTGTGTATACCACTAGAAGTTGCACAAAAAGGCAAACCATTTACAGATGGTATGTCTAAGACTGCTTCCTTCGTGCATCTGAAGAACAGTTTCGTGATTCAAAAACAAACCAGAAATCTTGAAAAACAAATTCAAAGACTTGCCACTATCCGCTGAAACAGTACAAGATAGAATGGCTAAAATGTCTTCAAATGTAACATATTTGCAGGTGGAAGATATTCAACTTTCTTTCTGCCTTATCACTTGCTATAGATGAGTCTTGCGACATAAAAACACGGCACAAGTTGCCCAATTTGTCAGGTATGTGTCTTCCCTAGGATTGCTACCACTCTCATGACTTACTAGACAGGGATGATAGAGCTCATGCAAAAATACCTTGAAGACAATAAGATCGATTTAAATCAAATCGTTTCAATAACAACTGATAGAGCCAGAAGTATGACGAGAAAAAAGTAAAAGGGCAACAACAATTCGTCGGAGCAAAATAAACCCAGAAATTTTTACGTTTCACTGAATAATGCACCAAGAAGCGCTTTGTGCCCAAAAACGATTCTGTCCGAAATAAATGAGGTCATGAATTTGGTAATCAAGATTATTAACAGCATCTTGTCAAAAGCACTCTACCACTTAAACGTAATGGAGACTCAGTATATCCGACCTATGATTTTCCAAAGGTAAGGTGATGAAACGTTTTGCTTTGTGCTTGAATGAAATAAATACATTTCTAAATGAGAAAGGCATTTATCACAGCGAATTATAGAAGGACGAATAGTTGCAAAAATTTTACTTTATGATTCATATAACAGAGAAATGAAATGAGCTGAATCTAAAACTGCAAGGAAAAGGAAAACCCATCCTATGTTTTGGTAGAAGAATTGGTTTGTTTTGAAGAAAAAATAATTCTTTTTGCAGAAAATATTCAGAGCGTTAAGTTACTTCATTTTCATTGTGTAAAGCAGTATCGCGATACAATCAGTGCAACTTTTGACACGAACTACTTCAGCACGGCTATTAAAAAAAATCAAAAGAAAGTTTAATGTGATTGATCGATTTAAACAGTAAAGCTTTGTGGAGTGGAAAATTTCCAGAATTGAAAAGCAAGTTGGAAGTGTTGGAGGTCTAGAAATGTATGTACGTAACGTAACAAAAGTGGACAGCCTTAAAAGGAATGCCGCGAGTTGATTCGGCGCATGGACTTATCTTCCAGATTGCTACAGTGAGGTGAAGAAGTTGGCATTTGGAGTGCTGACTATCTTTGGATCGACATATTCGTGCGAGTAAGTGTTCCTTACATGAATATAATTAAACGTAAAGTAAGAAGCCAACTAACAAATGAAACTTTAGATTCGTGTTTAAAAACTAAAAACATCAAGTTACCGTATGAGCCAAATGTCTCCTAACTTTCTAAAACAAAAGCCATCGCTCCCATTGAATTTGTTTGCTGTATTGTTTGTTATTGAAGCACAAGTTAGTGTTGTAAGTAAATGTTTAATTGCTTTAGTTGTTATCGAAATAAAAAATAATTATCTAATAATGCCATATATATATTATCTAATTTGTTGTGAAAAACACTAGCCTACTTATATATGCATTCGTTGTTTTTTTTTTAATTTAAAAAAATTCATTGTGTCAGAACTATTTATAGTTGGCAAGAAAAAACTTTGTAACTCTTTAAAAATTTCGAAATTTTGTAAATTGTAATTTTTGGCTCTTCCGACTCAAAAGGTTGCCGACCCCTACGCTATACCAAAGCAATTAAGAAAAATAAAAGCTATTCGCTTATGTTGATAGTGTGAGTGACAAGGTGATCACATCACGCATCAATAAAATAATAAAAATACAGGCAATGTCTTCGAAACGGCAGTATGCATTCGCTGTAGGTATCTATATCTAAATCATCTGCAGTGACTAACTGTACTAGGACTCTCAATTGTCTAGAGGAGTATAATCATACTAACCAGGAGTGGTGTAAACTACGACCTCTCAAGGACGTGTAAACAGCAACAGAGCGTTTAGTTTCAAGTTGATACGAAAATGGGAAGTAGCGGAAAAAAAATGCTTAACATTTTACCAGACAGACAGGAAAACAGACAGACAGAACAGTAATTCCGTCACAATTGATACATACTAAGTATTTCAACTGAGGTGAAATTTTTATAATTCTTATTATTCTGTTCTAAAGTCTATATTGCAAACACGGTATGAATGTAGCGAATGAATGATTAGAATAAGGAGTGACTCCATACTTTGACAGGGGAGAGGTAGAGAGCTAACCGTCCACTTCTAATTCCCCTGAATGTCATCAGAAGTAATCATGTAATAAACTTAAGACACGTTGTCACACCAGCATTAGTTCCACTCTTGTTAGCACTATATCTAAAAAGTAGCAGTGATTGCTGCAAGTATTGTCTTGGTTTTATTTGGGTTTTTCTATAAAAAAAAAGATTCACAGAACTGTAATAACAATAGTTAAAATGAATCTAAAGCCACGCTGTGTTTTGGGTATTTCTTATGTCGGCTAAAATCATTCGAGTATATTATGAGCATATAGTCTCATTACGTGAACACAAAAATCTTAACTTCACTATTTGAATATACTTATTTGAAGTATTTTTTAAATCACAAGCTGGTTTTTTTTTATATCATGGAAAAAGTTTCAGTTATAAGTGTCTATTGGATGAAAGCAACCATGTTTCTTCCAGTGTGTTAGAGAGTTTACTTGAGATGCACTTACCTTAAAACATATTACAATGAACATCATTGATTGTTTTAAGTCTTACTATTTAGTTTCTACATGTCTTATAGTTTCATCCTCCAAAAAGATTCTAGAAAGTTCTAGTAGTATTTTGAGACTTAAAAATAATGTCAGTTGGACAACAGAGGCAAGCTTGGAGTCAGAAAACTTTGACAAGGTTGAAAATTTTGTAACGAAGTCTAAAGCGTCTTCTTTCAGAGATAACGTAGGTTCTTTAGAATCTTTTCAAGCGCTGGAGACTTCTGATAGGGGAGATTATCCCAGAGTAGAGAGTTTAGCGAGTCACACAGCTTCTGCTCTTAGTGGGTTTGAGAGTTTACTTAGAGATTTAACTTCTGAAGAACCAAATGGATCTACGCTCACTAACAAATCTAGTAGCTCTGACAGTAATGCTCATACCACATCTTCCACCGCTGAAAAGTATGCGTATATCATGTCTGAATCAACAACCGGCTTGTCTAGCAACGAAACTTACAACATTAATCGGATCAATGAATCATTTGATACAACACTGGGAAATATCAATAAAAATAACAAAATCATATTGAATAGTACAGACAATAACTTGACTTTATTTTTATCAACCAATACTGAAGCTGAGCGCTCTTCGAGATATGAAAATTTTACATCGACACTTTTACTTAAATACAGTTGTCCATTTAGATGCAATAAAGGTCAGATGTCTAAAAGTGCTGGATTCGTGGGTGGTGAAGAAAGTCTGAGTCACTATTGTCGCTACTGCAAGTGCGAAAAACAAAAATGCGAAGTTTACGACATGTGCTGTCCAGATTTTTCTGAACCTTATCTTAACCAGTCCAAGAGCTTGCTCAATCTAAATGAAAGTGTTAGCAACTTTACTTCAGGGAAAGAAAGATTCCGAATCGATTGCAAGCCTGATCAACCCATGATGATTAGATCCTGCCAGCCCAGAACAGAGTCCAACATGACAGTGGTTGAACTCTGCGAGTCAGACAGACTTATCAACGTAGAAACTGTGACGGCTGTTTTCGACAACGTTACTAAGGTAGTTTACCAAAATAAATTCTGTGCGCAATGCAACAATGCTACACAGGTAGGTAATAATTAAATCATATGCGTGTAGCTCATTTTGTGCTTAATTGTCTATTGTATAAGTGGAAATTTTTAAAAAGTAAAGTTCCCCTTTCAGACCTTGTGGTCTATAGGGCAGATGATGTAAAGGCCATCTCTTTCTGAGGCCTACAGTTAACGAGGGTGTCACGTTGCCAGCAAAACGACTAACCGCATTTACTTTTCCACAACTACTGTCAGGTACCCATTAGAGCTGGGTGGACTCGCAGGCGCCAGAAGATCCCAGTCTTCACCAGGATTCGAACCCCGGACCTCGGTTCGGAAGCCAAGCGCTTTACCGCTCAGCTAACACCCCTCCATAAGTTGAAATAATAATTCTAAAATGAATGTCAAGCCAAATATGCCTCAGATGTAATGAATACATTTCACTAAACCTTTGGTCCAGAAAAGCTTTTCTGCAGAGAAATAGACTTGACTTTTATGGGTGCTTTTTAAAAGTATTATTATGTATAGATTTTTTCCCCGAGTTTCTAGGTGTTGTGGTAGGTGCTCCTGCGCTGTGTCAAATGCAGACAATTCCAAATGAGGTAGCACTTAAATAACGAAATCAAATAACACAGTTGAAAGGCCAACACTAGAAGTTAGTTGTCGCTGAATACTGAATGTCGAACAAAAAGTTGAATAACAACGAAGCGAACTGTCGAATGTCGTCAAGCTAAATCTCTACGTCCTTAAAAACTGCCTCTCTAAAGCCTTTAGAAGTATTCTGTGTATACTTTTACTGTTGTTAAAAACCTAGTCTTGTGTTTACGAGTCGCGTCAAAACTTTCCCTTTTTTATGAAAAAAAAACAACAAATTCCTAATCGTATGTTGAAGGCTTGTTGTGTTTTTTTTAGGGGGGCGGGAGCTATATAAATAAATGACTTTAAAACACTATGATGTCTATATCAATTACTGTCCAAGCTTGCGTCTTCTCGCTAAGACTGAGGTTTAAATAAATTTCCTGGTTACAATAGGTCAATATTGACCACGTTTCCATTCTTCTTACTATCTCTCTTAGGACTCGCGCGCAACTGAAAAATCATTCATGATTTTTTTTTTCCAGCCACTCCAGGCCAATCTTGATATAACGTGCAGTACTCGAATGTTTATTTATATGGCGACAACTTTGGACCAGCTGCTTCAGTTGGCATGGAGTCGAAACTCTACATGCACAGTG